>NW_010303200.1:90526-165345 GCF_000700745.2 Antrostomus carolinensis
CAGCATGGTATCCAGGCAATCTCTAAACAACCAGTTATTTTTAGTTTAAAAAAAAAAACATCTTAAAATTCAAAACTGGAGAGGATGCGTGTGTGTAGAAGCAAAAAGGCAGAGCGCGTGCAGGGCAAGTGACAAGTGATGAGACTTCTGTAAAACACAGATTGAAATATAAAAGGAGAGGCAGCACACAAGAGACAGATGACTACATATAAAACAAAAGACTGGACATGTTTCATTTTCATTTCACAGTAAATGACTCCTAAATTCCCAAGATCAAGATTGCTTGCTCGTAGGAAAATGGAAGTGTTGCCATTGACTCCAGGCTGAACGCGGTGAAGCTGAAGGTGCACTTCAGACTCTCCCAACGTGTTAAGCGTTTAAAATTAATGATGGGATCTTACTTAGATAACACAGCGATATTGATTTATTAGGTTTTTCTGAAAACCAAGTTGCATGCTATCTGTTACAATGAAATGAAATGTTCCCATCTCTCTATTCTGCATATGACAGGGAACGTTATCTCTGGCTCCTATTAAATCAAAGTTCTTTGACGTTGCTTTATTGATTGCGAGATGGCGTTTTGCACTGAAATTAAACTGTGATCAGATTCCTTCCTCATGGAATTAAATTTGAAGATCATTGTACCATAGAAAAGTATCACCCACAATGTAAGACAGCAGATGGAGACACTCCAATTTATTTGGGAACCCTCATTAACTGTTCGAAAATCATTACATTTTTAATGGTTATGATATTTTACATACTGTATCAATAGATGTACCAATTAAGTAAAGGTGACTGCAACATTATCCTTTCACATATCTTAATGTATGGAGCATTTAGTAAGAGTTTTTCATTTGTTTGAGGGATACTGAGTTGGAACATACACATGAAATGCAATGTTGCATTGTTAAGAATTGTTGGGATTAATAGCCTTGCTTAGCAGCTAGATCTGCCGACGCCTTAGGCTGCAAGCTGTGAGCTTTCACCTAGATCGCCTTTCGGCTGGGATAGTGATAGTTTCCTTCTCAATAGCTGGTACAGTGCTGTGTTTGGGATTTAGTATGAGAATAATGTTGATAACACACTGATGTTCTGCTTCTTGTTGAGTGGTGTTTATCCCAAGTCCAGGACTTTTTAGTTCCCCATGTTCCACCAGCGTGCAGGTGCACAAGAAGCACAAACCAGAAGATAAGGAGGCTACAACTGTCAGCAGAAGCTGTAACTCGGCAAGATAAGAACAGTTAAATCCCTGCCTGGAGACAGAGAAAGAATCCAATAAGGTGTTAGAAGACTCCAGACCAGAAATCACCACTGGACCATAAAGGTGCATGAAGAGCATGCGAAGGGTGGGTGCACAGCTTGTAAGGGTGTGATTGTCCAGGGATTTCTTTGCCTGGGATCTCTCTCCAGTGGCACGCAGCTTGAGCTGGTTTTTCTGACAGTGCTATCTGAATAAAATATTTTTTTCTTATAAGATTCAATGCCTGAGACTCTGCTACAGGAAACACAGGGTCGAGCCTGAAGGAGGAAGAATTGCCTGAGAGCAAGTGTGTGTGAGTGAGGAGTGGAGAGGGGCACCCATCAGCTCACTGGAGCTGCCCACTGCGAAGGGACCCTGGTCCCAGCAGTTAAAGTCTTGGCTGGTGTGTGTGTGGCTCCTCGGATGGGGTGTGAATGCTCAGGCAGTGGCTTCTCCTTTAACAGCATCCACACATCTGTACTCAAATGTAGATATCACTCCTTCAAACCTGTGCTTCCACAGCCCTCGATTCATCTCATGTGTCCTTTCTACACATTCCAACACTTTATTCCAAATATGATTTAACGAGTGTCTGATTCTTTGCTCATCATAAAGCAGGACTGAGACTCCTGTTGCAGCCAGTAGAGATTTACCACCATAAAATTCAGGATCAGAACTGCATCCTTTTTGTAAACCTTTGTTTTAAGGAAGCAGCCTGCCTAGCACCCTGCACAGCCCATCACAGCAGTGAGACACGCACAAGAGGAAAGGACAGCAGAAGGGACAGCATGAGGAGAAACACCACATCATCCAGCCATCCAACAAAGACTTACAATTGGGGCTATCTATAAATACACGGTCTTTGCATGTTTTGGGTAGATTTGTGTCTAGTGCATTCACACAGATTACTCTGTCCTATAAAATGAGACCAACCAATAGAAATGTCATCTTTATCCCTCAGTTTTTAACTGCTCACATGCAGCCACCCCCTTGATACTCGATGTGAACAGTCCTACAAGGAAATAAAACAAAAGCCATCTAAAATTTCTTATAGCAGAACTGCTGGTCAGTGTTCAACAGTTAATATTCACAAGCTGATCTGACCTTCTCTCTCCCCAGTCTTTTTTTTTTTTTAACATCTTCCAGTCTTTACCATGACTTAATCCTGTCTCTAGTGGGTCAGAAGCACATAAAAGAAGTATTTCATAACTCAGGGATGTTTATGACACCCCTGTATACACATGTTGATGGATCCCATCACACAGTTTGATGTTTTTACTGTATCTTTGCTCAGCACTGCTACGAGCCATTTACCAATTCATAAGTGAGGTATCAAATTGTTTTGGAGGGCTGGAATATGACAGAATAAATTATAGAGAAGACTTAATTTGTATTATGGTTCAATACAGTCAATTAAATATTGCAGAGATTAGAAAATAATTTTAACATTTAAGCTTCAGTTGTTAAAAAACTCCACTGTACATAGCCTCCAAATTATTTTAGGTATCTTGTGACTTTAGTCACTGTTGCAAATGTTGAGGATTTTAAATGCAAGCACAGATAAAATCTCAAACCGGATAACTAAGTCTTGTGATGCACGAGTCCTTCTTTTAAGGTTAAACATGATGTCACAATTATATTATTCATGTGTTATAAAGTTTTCTCCTAGTGTTAAACTTAAAGGAATCCAAAACACCCACCTCCACCAAGGCTGCTGTTTTCCCTCTTCCCCTTCAGTTTGCTCCGGTCTCTCCCACTAGCCATTATTTTCTCTCCTTTCCTCCATTCTATCCCCTGCTTCCCCTGTTCCCCCAGGTTGCTCTCTGTACATCACACTGAATTGATTTAGCTGCCTCTGAGATCTGTAGCATTTCTAATTTCCCCCAGGCTGCTTGGCACCTATCATAAATTTTTTCACCCCTTATCCTCATCTTGCCCCTTTATTTCCATGCTGTAGCCTCCAGTGCCACTAAATCAATTAAGTCAATCAATTAAGTACTTGGAGGGTCCAGCAATCATGTCAAATATGTGAGTTAGATGGCATGAGAAAGTCACAGCTTTACTATCGCTATTTCTCTTTTAATGAGGTTGTCTATTTAGTGGAGCCTGGGGCACAGTGTTAAGAGCCACAACAAAAAATATCCTGCAAGCTGCAAAGGCTCCTATAAAAGCTGCCCCACTGAAAGCAGGAAGCATGTACCACACAATATTATATCTATAAGGACAAGTTTCACAGGGATTTAAGTCGCACAGCCTTTCACCTTGAATAACTAAACAGTGAGCCCATTTTCAGGTAGGTGCTATCAACTGACAGCTCCACCGTTGTAATTTCCATGCTATCGATACTGGGATGTGGGTGACAGACGTGGCCCAAGCATCCTCTGCATTTCTATTCCTCTCTATTTGCTTCTATCACATTTGAATAAGCAAGAATCTATTACAGTTTAAGCTAAGCAAATTATCAAAATACTGAATTCCTATTAGAACAACAAGCAGTCTTGGAACAAAGTATCATTTCAATTCAGCTTTCAAAAATAAATGTATCACGTGAATACCTGAAAAGCAAAACCCACTAGAAATCTCCTGCAGTTATGGAGATTTCAGTATTGGGAAGCATTTCCAGACACTGTCCAAGATGACTAGTTTTGATCACAAAAGAGAATAAACTGGACATACTACCATGGAGTGAGAACTGAACCCTTCTGTTGAAGGAGACTGAACATGTTCCATGTACTACACAGCCTAAAGGAATGGTTCAAACCTGAATCTTTCTGACCCAAAGCCACTCACAGAGATTGAGCTGAGCAATAGGTTATGGACTTTTTGTCTGCAAAAAAACCCAAGAATAGGAGTAGAAAAGGAAAATGTAACCTCCGGAGTGTCCTCCAAGCCTGAAGGGACTTTAAAGGCAGCCTCTAAGCATGTCTTCACAATGAGAAAAAAATAAATCTGTCTAATCCCTGTGCTTCTTCCACACACACTGATTTTGCAGACAATAACCTAAGGAAAGACTTTTCCACGTGCCAACTTCTAAAAGGCGTTTCAGTGCACAAGCTTTGCAATAAAAACACTTGGCACGAAAAGCGCACTTTCAGATTATATGCAGATCAAAGCTTGGTCTGTGTATCACAAAGGGGCACATAAAATATGGTGCTGATAAAGAAAAGAATCAAGACAGATTTAGTCTCAGTTATCACAGACTCAGTCCCTCCAGGGGGTCAGCAGTCTGTCTGTGACACAGCAAAGCACCCAAAATATGTGTAAATTTAATTTCCATTTAATAACAATAATAATAATAAACTCTTAAGAGCCATTTTCTTCCTGCAACTGAGGAGACTGAAGCAAAAAACAGATTATGTGACTTTCCAAGCTTACACGGCAATGTGAAGCTGAGTCAGGAAGGATGAAAGTCAGTGAACATAACTGTATGTGTAAGCATAAGCAAGTCTTCAAGTGGAGTGCTAGACTAAGCTCAATCCATACACTCCAATTCATCCTATATAAAGGCAAGCACTTAGTGAAAGTACCTAAGGTAGGAGCCTGTTTGGTGGGACTCAGGAAAATAGCTTAAAAGGGTACTTCAGCCTCAGCTAAAATCTGAATTAATCCTTAAAATTCCTTTTGCTTGATGAAAAAAGTATCCTGCTACAGCTTCTATCTTACCCGGGGAGCAAGAGCAGTAAATTCTTAAGAAAGCAAAGGCGAGCATCCTTGTTTGTGCCTCCTGCGACAGGCACGTGCAGTGGTGCTCTCGACTGGCCTGGAGTTGTCCTCACCAGAGACCGTATACCAGGAATCAATTAAGTTAGCAGGACTTAACTTTGCCAGCACAGCAGTCTAATTGTGATGAATGGATCTAAGATATTGAGCTAGCTGGATGTTCCAAGAACCTAATTTGTGAAAGAGAACACCACTGAGGTAATAAACTTCTGTCTGGCTCTCATAATTTGTAATAATGTCTGACAAAGAACAGATATGAATTTAGTTATTGTTCATTGTCTTAGGAAGCAAATGCTAAGTTGCTCAGGCAGAAGATACATTTATTAGAAATATGAACTTCTGAAAGGAACAAAACAGAACTGGAAAGCACACATGGTCGGTTTTGTATCTTCACTTGAAAGGCTTTTCAGTTTTTTATTGCATCAAGAGTGAAAGTAGCTAGCTAAATATAAAACCCTTGTCCAACTACTATTAATCCCAAGTTATATTTTAAATATCTACTTGCAAATATTGTTCCAGGACAAAGAAAATCCTAAAGGGCATGGTAACATTTTCATAGAACCTTGGAAAAACAAACTTGCTGCGGTAAATTCGTTGGACCTCCCATGAGCCTCATACTTTTTTTTTTTTTTTTTTTTTTAATCAGAAACAGTCATTGTTTTATCAGGATGGTTAAAACAAAGAAGGATTTGCACAGGGATACCAACAAGCAGTAAATCTAATCCTTGACACCAAAGTCTGTGGCCCCACTAGGCCACAATTAGCTCAGTAATGCAATATGGTCCTATACTGCAACTGTATGGGACCACCTATAGACTACAATACATTGCTTTACCTTGCCATCTCACTCTTTCAGTGGTGGTGGTGTACAAGGAACAGTATTTGTCTATAAAAATATTATTTTATTCTTTGGAATGGCAGCTGCCCAGTGGCCACTGCTGGGTTTCCAGGGCTGTAGCACATCTATCCGAGGGTATTGATTTGGGCTGTAACACATCTATCCGACCCTTATTGATTAAATCTGGAATTTGAGGGAGCACAATATTCAGTAATGAGACAGTCAGTTTGTTACAGTACCACTGAACCTCTCGATATTTTTACTGCATTCATCTTTACAGCCCGCGAATGTCTCTTGAGTAGCCCCTACTTTTACAAGGTTCTTTTGTTCCTTCACACCAATATTCCTCGCCTCCCGAAATTCTTTTGATTTACATGAACAGCACAAGAAATTTCTTCATACAACTCCTAGGAGCTTTGCAGCTAATTTTTGGCATTAACTGTCTCCAATCTTAACTGCTTCAAATTCAGTAAGCATTATGGTCCACCCTCTTCTTGTAGCTTGCGATTTGAAAAGCTAATCAGTGAAAACCAGCCTCTGATCCTCTGGATTTGTTATGCAAACCCGATAAAGCAGAGCTGGGAAAGATCACAAAAACTCCACTTGTACTAAAATTTAAGTTGCAATGGATAGCCATCAAACAGCAACTTTCTTTAACCATAAATCTACCTCCACAACATTAAAAACTTCTCTGGAAAAGAGGAAAAGGACAAGAGGTTATTTTATATTTATCTGTCTTGCAGATACTCATACCAATTTAATAAGACTTTAAAGGGGGCTGAGGGAAAGTACATGTACAGAGAAAAATAAGAATAGAAAAAGACTCTACAAATTCACAAACTATGTATGACCACTATGCCATGTTCACGAGCCAACTGAAAATTAAAGCAAAACAAGTTGAGAAGTTCACACCACACAATGTTTTACATCTTTCAAATGCAAAAGTGATTTCATAATCAGAAATAAACCAAAGCATACAAGCAAGAAATCCTACCGGTGTTCCACAACAACAGACTGGTTTCCAGTGGCAAAGTACAGAACTGGACAAAATCCTCTCAGCTCAACTCTTCCTTTCTTAAGGTTTAATTTTCTAGTGGTGAGCATATAAATATACAAGTAAAGGAGACATCCTGGAATGTCCCCCACTGCAGGCTTCGGTTTGCATGTGAGAAACATTAGTTTCCCTTTTCTATACCATGAACAGGTAAGCCTTTCATCCTGGGGTCACCCTTCTCTATTATTACATTTTCCAAAACACATTATAACGACAAATCCTCCTGGTTCCCAGGAGAGATGTCTGAGCTGCTGGATACTCTTCCCAATGCAGAACTGGCCTGTGAGGCTATGACTGACTGTTTGAAAAGACTAAAGAACAATCTCTTATCAATACAGCAAGATCTCAAGACGATTCTGTAACTGGAGGTGTACAATCATGGAGCATCGTAACAATTTTCAGATAATCCCATAAATGTGTCACTCTTTCATTTGTTCAGGTCCTGCAATAGACATTTGACCTAGGATATAAAGCATCTGTAGCAACACAATGAGCGTATGCAGTACTTGAGACCTAAGATAAGAATAAAATAAAATGTAAAAGGTAAACTTCAAAGAGATTCTAAAAAAGATTAAAGAACTTGAAGACCTTCCAAAGGGTGCCCTAAAGCTCCATCTGCACATTTTAATGCCCAGAGTTGCTTCTTCCCTGCTCACTTTCATGGACAGCAGGTTGATTGTTTGGGTTTAGTTTTCTCCTGTTAATTGAAATCTCCAAAAGCAAACTTTGATTAAACAGTCTGCCCACAGACATGGCCCAGCAGAGAGCACGGTTCAACAACACGTGCTGTCCTCTCCCTCCGCTTTTCTGTCCCGGCAGTGGTTTTCACACAGGGTCTGCCTTTCAGAAAAGCTGTCAGGCAGTGCTGCCCTCACCTTGTACTTAAATACACGTAGTGGAGCCTTTCATAGCTTTGCTGAATGGATGCTGACTTGTTTTCTACCACTTTTTGCTTTAGTTCTCCCTCACCCTTTGCAACTTCTGTGCATAGCATATCTTCTACTTCACCTAATCAAAACTGAATTTCCTCATTACTTCTATCTCAGCACTGCTCAGCACTAAGCCTTATGCATGTACAGGTTGCACTCTCAAGTGCTTTACACTTTACAATACTTCCAAATTCCTCTATCTTTCCCAGGAGCACATTTGGTTAATTAAAGATCCCATAAGGCTATAAAACCTTTTACAAACCAACTCAGCCTTTTTAAAAGCAAAGACACAATCAAAAAAATTGGATCCAGATCCATATTTTGACTACCTAAAAAGAAAAAAAACTACTCAGAGCTATGCAGAACAGGGGCTAGGAGCCATATGCAATATTTTCAGAAACCCAGACTTCTCATTTGCTTTAAATGTCAAGGCACTCGAATTAATTAGTGCTCTACCTCACCTATTTCACAACGCTCCCTTTAAAGTCTGCAGGAATGTTGCTGCTTGCTTCACTGGGAGTAAAATGATGCAGAATTAGGATGGGAACCACAAAGGATTAAAAGGTATTAACAGCAGAGATAGCTACAGTCCATTAAATGCTGCTTTTCCAGAGGAGTGCTACAATTTAGGGACACGTTAATAATTCCATGATTACCACCAGGTGCTGGGTAGCACAATGGGAGATGCTGTTCCAGCCCTTAGGCTCCGCAACACATGGCTGCCTGCACGCTGAGCACACAGTGCATAAACCAGAAAGGTTATGGGTACGATTACTTCATTTAGGAAGACAACTTTTATGAACAGTTATTTATATATTAAGCAAAGATCTACTGGTATCTGACATTTATTACTCATTCCACTAAAAGACAGGGATAAAAGCAGGTATTTGTGTTGGGGAACTGTTGACAAATGAGAGCAAAGAGTGGAAACCACTGTCTTTCCTCCTCTTCTGCTTCCACAAGGACACTTATTACATAGACTAAGTAGAAGAAAAGCCATTTACTCGTCTCCCTGGACTATCAGACCAAACAAAGCTCTTGCCAACTTTCCTGTAAACACAAACGTGTTTCTGAGAGCAGAACATCATCCACTGATTTTATTGCCAATAGAGATCTATCATGAACATCCTGCAAACTCCAGGTAACTTTATAAAAGTAAACCTTCCTGTAGTTTCCTTCTCCCATTACACTGACAGCAAAGGTCATTTGTCTCCCTTCCATCTGACCCCAGCAACAGGGGAGGTTAACCAGCCTACAAGTTAGCACAGGAATTCAGCGGCATCGTCGGCAGCATTGCTATTACCAGGGCAAACGGGAAATTGCAGAGCAGCCTACCAGATAAAATGCACTCACTGAATAGGAAGGAAAATCACCAGCACACCTGGGGCATAATGCTTCCCAGCCATCTCCAAGAGGAAGGAACAGCAGATCTCAAAGGGGGACATAACTTTCTGTTAAGGCACCTGCTGAAGGTCCCCCACTGCTCTCCAGGGAGGTTTCAGTACATCTAGCTGCCTGCACTACTATTATGTCAGCATTTCTCTTGTTAAATCCTTTCCTGGCAGCCTGAAATCCAGCCATTATAACTCTGTGTGTACTGAAAATTGGCCTGAATTTTTTTTCTGGTGTTTTTTTCTTTCATTTTTCTAGTTAATGCATTAGCCTGGCCTAAAAATATCAGTACTTGTGAACAACTCCACTGCCCCAAGCAGCTCTGCAGTTTGGCTGTTCTTCTATAAGGCAAAATCACAACTGGAGTCAGTGGGACTACAATGTAGCTTTCATATCCTAATTTATTTATCTGAACCACAAAAGGTTAGTTATTATAGGCAAAAAACCCCCAATATAACTCTGCTGCAGGACAATACCTCACTGGAGGGACACAGTGCAGCTCCACTATATAAAAGGATCCATAAGAACAAACATTTTAATAACTAAAAGTTGATTTTCAAGTTTTTAGTAAAATTCACCCCAAATTCTGCTTAAGCATACCAAACATTAAAGCTAAACAATATCAAAGTGTTGATGTAGTAATTTTTACTACAACAGCTCTATAGACAGATACAACCCTCACATGCAATGGAAGCCAAATGGCAATCGGGAATATGCATATAGTGAGGTTCCTCATTCCATAACACATGACATATGTAACAGCACCTCCCTTTCTTACATCCATCCTGGGGTGCTTGGATTAAACAACAGGAGGCCATATACAGCCAAATGAGACCATCACTAAAGTCACTAAATCTCATTTTCTGCCTTTTTGAAAGCCATCCAATTTTTACCCTTTTCACACTGAAAAATACAACTACAACAAATTCCCACAACTTATTTCAGTTTGGATAAAACATCTGGAATAGTTTCATTTTATCTTCATACCAATTAGTGTCAGAAATATTACAAGGCAGTTCCTGCAGGTACTCACTACAAGAAGGTTGAACTCAGCTGTAGATCAGAGCATTTACAGATGAGAGGAAGGACAGAAACTTCAGCCTTCCTCTGTGTGCCGTTAGGAGGAAAAATGTAAGGTTCCAAACGAAGCTCCTGATCCCGAAACACTCAAGACTTCACCCCGAGTTTTGCCTTTGGGATCTTTTTTTTCACAGTGACAAAACTGTCATAATACATAAGGCTTTTACAATCTTCACACAGCAAACTGGGCATCTATACAATGTATCTCTATGAGCTCGTGGCTATTAAAAATCCCAGTGGAGCAGTCAGAACCATCCCAACTGTCCAGGGTGTAGTTTGGAAGGCCAGTAAGAAATGGATTACAATAGTCAATATGGGATGTAATTATGGAAGTAGGTTCTTCTGACATTTACATTTTGCTAACTGTCAAATGTTATCTAGGAAATGTGTTATTGTTTCCCCTTTGAAGTATCAGAAGACTACAAATACCTTTTAAGATTAACACATGGGGTTTTTAAGTCCCCTACTCTGCTGTATTCTAATTAGATATATTTATTGCATGTAGAACAGTAAATGCCATGTCTTACTATTCATATTTACAAGCAGAAAGACAGGAAACTGCCAAGCAACAGAGCAAGACTCCCAGTCAGCCAGAGGGATCTTTCGCAGGCAGAAGCTGTGGATGATGCATACAGCTCCCATAATGCATAAGAAAGGCCATAGGCAAAATTTTTAAGCTACTTTAATTTTAATCTCCTATTTTTTCCCACTCATGTGGGTGAGAGTTGATAAAAAAACCCTGAGCCTTTAAAAATGATTGAATTGCATTGGTTTTGCTCTGGTCGATTTTATAATTCTTTTATAGAAGTAGGGTAACCAGCTACTTTAAAACCAAAGTTTTCTACACAGTTAGTTATAATCATCCTTTAAAGTGAATAATGAACAATCCCGCTATGAACCCTGTACAGTCCCTGTCACCATTTACAAATGTACATGTAGAATTTGACTTTGCTGGTTTTTGGTTTTCAGTATGCTCTTTATTGTTATTATGTAATATTTGATCACTGCAACCCTTGGAAGCTCTCTGCATGGTCCAAGACCCAACATTTCTTACAAAAAGTTCCTATAAACACATAATTCTAATTTTTTAAAATTAAATAATTAAAAGTAATCCTACAGAGTTTATATTTTAATTCGAAGCATTGAAAGCTAAGGGCCAGATGCCCCTTGGAACATCTTTGAGATGCACGTCTGCTATAGCTCCTCCTCATAAACCCTTGGGCACAAAGAAGTCCTTCACTCGCTGCCCTGGCAGATGTCCTCCACTGCTCTGCACCTTCCTCCCAGGTGAGTTCACTGCAGGTGGCTCACCCCTGAAATGCCAGGCTGACACAGTAGAAGGCACGGTTGATCTGACCTGTGCAACCATTCCCCAAGCCACACCTCTGCAAGGCCACCACAGAAACAACTGACAGCCAGAAGAATGATTTCATGGGCTGGATCTACAAGCCACTATATGGGCTGTCCTCATCCCAGGCAAATGACAACAGTGAGTTCTGCATGACAAACCATGATTAGAGGGTACCAGCAACCTCAGCACCATTAGCAAGTTTCTAGCATGGGAGTGTTTTAAGGAGGGATTTGAAGGGGAAAAAAAAAAAGAAAAAAGGTTGGTTTTGCATGAATATGTGCAAAGAATTCCTCCAAAGTACAATGGGCAGGATGGGAAGAGGCTCAGCGTCATTTATTTGAAAACCAAATAAATTAATGATGAAAGTAGGTACTGTGGAATGGCTCCTTGAACATGGATGAAGAGTAAAGACAGCCATGAAGAGCTTAGGGAAAAAAGTTAGGCTAGAGGTTGATAAAGCAGAGAAGGCAGATTCAGCATAGGAATACAAAGAGAAGTGTGACATGATCAAAAGAATAAGCTGAGACAGCAATCTTGACAGTCACGATGGATCTCAAAAATAAAAGTCACATTTGTCAAGGACAAAGAAAAGGATAACAATTGAGACACAAGATGAAGAGAGGCAGGACTGTGTTTTAACTGCAAGTACGACAATAAATGCTGGATTTCAGAGCAGTTAGGAAGAATCTGCAAGATCTGGTGTTACACTGGATGTGACAATCGAAAACAAGGCTGAGTCTAAAAGGCTGCTGAGTTTACAGGGCTGAATAATAGATGATGCTGATATTTCCCTCAGCACTCCGAAAACAAGGTCAGAGAGAGACCTTTGGGAGTCAGGATTAAAAGGTCTGGTTTAGCCACATTAAGCCTGAACTCGTGACTAAACGTGTAAGGAGAGGGCTAGCAGAGACAGGTCAAGATTTGAACAGAAGGAGACTGGGCTGGCATCATTTGGTTTGACACAATAACTAAATTTATATTTGCAAATGAAGTAAGTCATAGCAGGAAAAGAAAAAGATCAAGGACAGAGAGCACCTGGGAAATCCCAGGTGAAAACTGCAGAGAAAGAGAAAATAGAAACACAAGGGTAAAACCCAGGGATGAGGAGTCAGGGAAGCCAGGAGGAAGGACTTTACTCAACAGCAGCTAGTAAGTTAATGATGCTAATGAAGTGCTAAAGAAAGGAAGAAGACAAAACCCCTGGGGGATTCAGGCCTGGAGCTGGAAGGAGGTCCAGGTAGAGACCATTGATGATCTCCCTGGCCAACATGAAAATTCAGTGAACTCATCACACCATCTCTCCCACTCACTGCAGAGCAAGTAGAGATCAGATAAAATTAATTCCTTCTTTAATGTCTATTTTTAAATATTCAGAGACGCTCAGTGATAGAGACTTGACAGTTTGACATTTCATCTGCTCCAGCACATGTGCCTCAAGGAAAAACTACAGATCCATAATCGTACCTCCATTTCTGGTCAAAGATGCCAGAACCAACAGATTTCCAGTAAAATCAAGAAGTACCTTTGGTACATTTTTAAATGAGGTATCTTCTGCCAACAGTGAGAATTTTAATCTTGCTAAAACTTTCTTTCAGCCAAGTTTAGCTGTCCTGTTAGCAATCTATCAGCATAATTAACACTATCATTCACTTCAAATGAAGAAGAGCAGCAAATCCAGGGGTTATCAGCACAAACCTGATAAGTCTCAGAACAAGCTGGAAAACGCTTTACAGAAGCCTTAGCAACAACTTTGGAAAATCTGTGCATTATAAGGTCAAGAGAGCTTAAAATGTCAGGAAGATGGGCAAGATGTAGACATATAAAACAGTGGCTAGACCATATCACTGCCATAACATTATCTCACTGGAAGAGAACAATCTGAGGCCATTAGGACTATAACCACCCACCACAGGTGTTATTTATTGGACATCATAAAGAGTTACAGCAGAAGCACAATCACTAGTTCTGGGTCAGCATGAAAAGGTAAATTATATTTTTTGTACAAAACACTACAGGTAAGGTCTGGTCCCCCTTCCACAAAACAGGGAGGTGTTATTCACAGAGTAACACCTTCTGAGGTAGGTAAACCCTGCTCTGCATGAGAGTCACATAATCCTCCCAAAGTAATAAAGGTTAGAGAAAGGGATGGATAACTAGAATAAGAATAAATAGTCAACATTATTTATTTATTTATACAATTTTCATTCCTGGATTTCATACTGACAGCCTGAAGAAAATCACTACAGATTAAATTCATAAAACATGAGTAACACACTGCAATACTTCTCTGAATAGTGTAACCCAATCAGATATTTACGGTATTCCTAGAAATTATACAAACCCACAGGCTGTGTTGAGCCCTGTATTTTGATAAAGATAAGGGTCAACACCTCTGAAAGACTGGCCAATCCCTCCAAAGTATATAACAGACAATGCAAATGAAACTGCCTCTTGGGGTGCTGCATAGGAAAGAATAAGAAAAATTGGTGAAATGGCTATCACCTTCATAAACTGCATTACAATCCATCTGTTTAGGGCATTCCTCACAAATAAACAAGATCCTGATACAGGTCTATCAAGCTTTTCAGAAAACCATAGAGTTTAGATAACTATTTCATCTACAATAGTTCATAAAGATATATATATATATATATATATTGCAGTATATTCTGGCAATTTGCATATCCATGAGTTGATACAAAATTTTATTTTAACAGAAATAATTCTTTCCTTAAAGTAAAATAGTAATTTCTTTGCTTTCATCTTATTTCTCTTTCTCAGTATCTGCGTTTTCCATTAAAGTCAACAGGATTTTGCAATTAGAAAGAACATGAGTTTAAAAGTATACCTCATTACAGGAACGTAGAAATGTTTTCCCAAGTATTTTATAGAGCTGAATTAGTATTTTTAAATACATTTTTGCAAAGTAACTTACAGTAAACAAAGATTTATTGTTACATAAATAAACAATGAGACAATTATAGCCTCCTTATGGAGGCCATATTAGTCATGCAGGTCTAATGAAGCATGACTAAGTTATCACGGGGAGATAGCCTGATGTGTGTGATTAACAAAATAATACTCATAAATAGCTAATGAACAAAGATGGTCCTTTAAAAATTTTGCATATTCTACTACATTGAGAGCTATGTATTTTATGACTTTCTAAGGAACACATTAACCACTGAGTTCCACTCTGCAAAGGAGAATATTAAATAGCATCGTGCAACTATTTGCATTTTTGCCCTCTATAGATGATGCTTTTGAAAATATAGAACTCTCGTGTAAGTTTACCAATGAAGAACACATTTCACCTGGTGCTGTGCTGTGTTTGAAAGATGATGTCTTGAGTTGTCACCAGGGTGCAGGGAGAGTATGAAAGACAAATGGTCAAAAATTATTTTAACAATATGCAGCTATGAAATCTCTGAAGTGGCACTGGGCAGAAAAAGTCTGGCTTAAGTAGTAATTGTGGTAGACTTTTTAGGTTAATAGTAATAAAAATAGTAATAAATATTAATAAAAATAAAAGTTATTTCCTTCAGGCGAGGTGTATATATATTTGGCAAACATGTTCTGGAGAAGGCAAGGAGGATGGATGACCAACATATGACAACAGACAAAAAAAGGTACATTTATGAGAAAAAAAACAGGGTCAAACCCCATGTATACTGATAATTTTTGGCATACAACAGGAGAACATCCTCTTAGTCAAATTAAACACAATTTTGCATTACACAGTTAATGGTGGGACTTTAGCAGCAGCAGATTTTGTGTCGTTCTGCCTATGTGAGCGGGCTCCTCCAGCAGATGAGTGAGTCTATAGAACAGTAAATCTACACTACAGGGCGACAGGGTGAGCGCTGCTAAGCGTGGTCCTTCCATCACGTTCTAAATATATTGACAAATATTTGAAAAGTGGTATGAAGGGACCTATTTAGATTAATCCATGAAATAGAATGCTGAAATATAAGAGAGGAGTGTTATTATTTCTATTGCAGTTCTATAGATGAACTAAATTGTATCACATCTACAGTGCAAACTCACAACAAATGCTTCTTCTATTTTTCTTGGTGAGATAATTTTTTCCCAAATGATATTCCACCTTCAACCTAATCTCCTTCATGGATAAATTTACTCAAAGGGCAGAATTCCTGATGGCTGGAATAATACCATTATTAAAATCAATATTTTTTGATGAATATTAGGTCTGGAACACATCAGAGAGAGCTATAAAGTACAGGGGGAAAAAAACCTTGCTTATCATTTTCAGTAGTAACCCAACTATAGCCCTTCATCTGTAATGAATTATGGAGCAATTCCCCTAAATCATCTGTATGAAGTCAGCTATGACATTGCCAATTTTAAAAAATTTGCCAGTTTTGAGCTACAAATTGATTTTTTATTGTGATAAATTAAAATCCAATAGTAGCCTACAAGATACTAAACATACAGAAGCCTACATTTTTTCAGACTATTTTTTCTCTTTTCTATCACATCAGACTGCCATCGTGGAATAAATGATAGCAGCAGCCAATGATAAAAATTAAGAAACAACACTCTGGAGAGGTAAATAACTTTTATGAATACACAATAAATGAGCACTGTGGCCCAAAATACCCTTTTGGTAATTCCAAAATCATGGAAACACAACTAAGGGAGAAAGCAGTCCAAGGGGGAGAAAGGAAATGCACGATTATCCAGGCTGGTCCCTATTAAGGGCATATATTTTTCCCTGTTGCACAAATGTAAACATCAGTCTCCAAGCTTCATAAACTCTTTTAAGTTTAGAATGGATTTCCCATCAAAAGAGTCAGGCGAGAGCAATTGTACATTCCTACTTTTGCCAGTTTGTGGGATTTTCCTTGTTGCTTCTAAATCAAGAATGGGATTATCAGTGTCCTGCATCACCTAATTGAAACATCATTATTTTGCCTTATAGGAAGTTCCACATTATAGCAGCAATGCTGGTTTCTTTGAGGGTGACTTCAGCACACAGACATCAACCTGAGACCACACAGACAGTATTATTTACTACTAGGACATCTCTTAGCTTTGCACAACAAGCCGAAGCTGCATGGATGAGACACAGTGCACCACCCCTAAATATTTGCCCCTTGTGCTGCTGAAAGCACCTCACCTCAGTAGAGCTCCTGCTCAGGCTCAGAAAGCCCAGAGACAGTCATGAAACTGTGAGACACAGAGAGTCCCAAGCTGGGGAAAAAGCCAAAGGGATGGTGGCTGTGAAGAACTGGCAGAGGATTTCATGCACCCCTGCTTCAAAAGCTTGGCATGGAAAGCATGATTCTCCTGCTTTAAAAAAAAAGTATAAAAATTGATGTCGAAAGCTCCTCACATCCCTCTGTCACAGTCCTTTCTCAAGAAGGACAACTCAATACTCCTGTCCATCACTGTGGCAGCTCAGGGGCAGACATCTGGGAGGTGGATTTAAAGGTTTCGGTCTAAGCCTTAGTGAGTGAGTGACAGGGCTACTATACAGATGATATAGTTATGTCAGATTTAGAGTATAGGGTGTCAAAGTTATGAAATGAAGGCGACTTGTTCTCATGTCTCCATCTCACTAGTTGCAGACAGAAGAGCATGCAGGAGGCTGCAGGAAAGGCAATTTGGCTCAACCACACCTTTGTTTACAAATGCACTGCTTTTTCCCTCTTTATTTTAGGAAAAGAAATCCTGTATTTGTGAAACATTCAGTGACAAGTGCCACAGGACAAGTTTCTCTCTCTTCTTTATTTTCCCAAAAAAAAAGACTTGAGTCTTAGGAAAGTAACTGTGGCCTCAGTGCAATTTGCAGATGAAAAAGAAAAACAAAATATTACCATACTGTTTGGTGTATTACCCTCTGTTCTGTTCCCTTAAACATTGCTTTTGTATGAACACTTTACATATGCTGTACACAACACATTCCAAATGAGCTTTTCATTACTAACTACTTGTATTACGTATCAGTGAGCTCAATGACATTGATTTTCTAATAATATAAATTAACTGGCAAAGATAATTTCATCTATCATCAGTAGGGTTTTATTTCTGGCATCAAGTTAATAGTTAATCTTTCAAAAGATTAAATCAAGAGCTTTTTAAAATTCAAGGCAGAGCTTAAACTGCTGTAAAATCTTCTTAATTAGGATTAAAACAGTTTGTGTGTTGTTGCTTTATATCTAAGTAGTATAATGTTTTGCTTAGTTTTCTGCTTTTAGAGCAATTTAAAAAAATCAAACATGGCATTTCTGTGGCACGAATTGCATAAGGCATGGAAATTTCCTGCAATTTCTTTGACCAGGTGCTATGGGATGAGTTGCTGCTTGGCAGCCTCAAACAGCAACCTCAAACTTTCAGGTATCTTTTATCTCCAATTCCATACAATATATACCTTTTCTACTGTTGATGAAACAAAAACACTGATTTTTATGGTTACTACATACCTGACAGAAGACAGTCATTGCTGTTAACAGGACTGTATCGCATGATGGTGACTATGACTATGGACATGTAGAATTATGGACCTGACAGAATTTCTTAGGATTCCTTCACGACATCTCCCAGGCAATCCCAGACAAGTGTCTGCTGCTCCCAGGAGCTCCCCAGCTCCCAGTGTCCTTCCTCTCTATCTCAAGTTATCAGTTGGGAAAATAAGCTTCACTCTCCTGGAGTTGTCCACAGCTCCCTGTTCCAGCTTGTTTTCTTCCCCTCAGCTTCCCACAAGGGGCTCAATCCAAGACAATCCTAGACTCTAATCCTAATCCCTTGTCATCAGACTCTCAAAAGTCACTTGGTACTGCTGAGGAGCCTTAAGCAGCATCCAGAGGACTGGTGCAGCTGGGCTCAGGCTGGATGAGAAAACCCATATGGGCACAGATACCAGACTGTACCATGGACTGCTGAAAGTCTTCTGCAAACAGTGGGCTGGTATTTCCAATAAGCCATTCTTTATCTGGCAGAAGGAAAACAAATCCCTTCTTGCCGCTTTCTGGACTCAGAGCTGTGAGTGTTTATGCACATCAGGAGCATCTGTGTACTCAAGTAAGTGGTTCTGCAGAAGTATCCAGGACAAGGCTTTACAATAAACCATGTCCCCATGCTACACTTTACACCTCAGTCATCTGAAGGCTTGTTCTGATACATGATAAACCTTTATAGAGCTTGACAGATGCTGCATGTGTGCTTACGCTGGTGAGGTACTACTGCCCAGCCAGGAAATGCTTTTAAAGAAACATCCATGGAAAGATTCAATTTTGTTCCATCACATGATTATTTTACTTACCCCTGTCTTTTCATCGAAGATTTTGATTCCCCCAAAGGAGACTGTTAAGAAGATCTTTTGTTTATGTTCTCCTTTCGAACGAGCCGCAGCAACAATTCCCTGTTGAAACAAAGAACAGTTTGTCTGGTTTCATTACTCTTCCATGGGCCACAGAAGAGCACAAAGATTTCCTTGGGGACAATTCACCACTTTTCTAGGAAAACTGAAGGGCTTTCCAGGAACAGTCCCCCTCTTATTCTGGCTTCCTCCCTTTTTTCGAGGTATCACATCTCTTTACGCTACCCAGAGAGCATTTCAAATGTGCTCCCACTTCCAACCCCTGCACTACCTAATCCTCCATGAAATTTATGAAATTTGTTTTCATGGAAGCTGAAGGTCATTTCTAGCACTTTTCCCACCTACAAGCTGCTTTGTTTTCTTTTTTTTTTTTTTTTTCTTCCCCCCCCCCCAAGGAAAAAACCCAAGAAGCAGCAGAGGAAAAAAATGTCAACAACTTTCACTTACTTCATTGGCACACTTATGTGGAATAAGCAAGATGAGTTTTTTATAGAAGAATATTCTTTGCACAATCAAACTACACCTCTGCTGTAAAAAACTGGTATTGAGTCTTAGTTTTCTTCCAGATCCAGGCTTTTACTTCATAAATGAACTTGCTGATATGCATCTCACGTATAATTTTCTCACAGTATAATAGTAACTTCTATTTTCACCTTCTCAGGAACCTGTCCTGACCAGTAACACTGTACTAAGATGAAATGTAATCAATTGCCCTAGTAAATACATGAAAATATTTAGCCTTTCTCTGGTGCTCTACAATTTCAATATGTTTTAACAACCACAAACTTATGTTTTAAGACTTTTATGAGGTCATTGTTCTCATTACATAGACATGAAAATTAAAGAGAAAAAATTGAGTAATTTGTCTAAAGTTACCCCAAACCTTTATGCCTGGTCTTAAAACTCATGTTGTTAGAAACGAAGTTTCCAGATCCCACAACTTCATGCTACGCTGCCTTACAAAAATTAATTTCCAATGCTCCCTTCCCTTAATAGTTTCAGTCGTCCTGTTTAGATCAATCTCGCCACTTTGCAAACAGGTATCAGCCATCTGGGAGATGCAGAAATGGCAATCCATGGAGGAGACAGACAAAAAGGCTTGTGCAGCAGAACAGTGACATCTCTCCTAAATGGCTTCTAGGAGCTATGAAATGATGAGAAATATCCAGTATACAATTAAAACAGATAGGAATATTGTGGCAGATGTGATAAATCAACAGTGCACCTTTTAGAACAGTTTAGTTTTTGCTTGCCATAAAATGTTCATAATTGACTTGTAAATTATCTACCAGATCTTGCTTTTAGACTGTTGAACCGTAAGATGCATGTCACCCTTTGCTATTTATTCATGAATAACCATATATTCTTCCCAGTTCCTTGGGACTGGAACCCTGCTGGTTGGTAGTGTAGCAGATACTATTTAGTGACTCTCCTCCTGAAAAAAATATTAATGGGAAATCCATCAGCTCTCTTGGCAGAGTGCTGGGGAGAGGACTGGAAGGACCTAACTGGTAACTCTGCAGTGCAGGTGGGAAGCCAATGGCCAATGCTTGCACCAAGAAAAACACAACCTATCCTTCCTTCTCAACCACTCCAGCTCTTCCATATTGCCCATGGCCACATAAAGGATGCTTCCTATAGAGAGCTCTCTGAGGGTTGTAAGAAAACACAGAGCCAGAGAAAGATGTCTAGCATGCTCCAGAAAGTCCACGCTCCAGAAAGCCCGTGCTCCTACACCGCTGGTGCTTTCAGACTCCATCTACTTAAATTTGCAGTCTACTCAAAATCTACTTTTGTCACTGCTGCATTTTTTTCCCCCAAACTCTGGGGACTCCTCTTTATTAAGCTCTGTCCTCTCAGTGCACTGCGTCCTGATTTTTTAACCCATCAATCCTGTCATTACAGGTGCAAAATATTATCCTCCCAGTGAGGACACGAGTTCCCCTCTATATCTGGCTACCTACACCCCACAATGTCACTCACCCCCTCCTACCTGTCCCAGCAGGAGATAAGGCTCAAAGGAAGGGCTGTAGTTGATTAGCACTGCCATATAAAATGTTCTGACACACCATTTTTCTTCATAGTGGTTTACCTCCCCTTTTGCATAATAAAATTATTCAATTTGCAGATGTGTTGTTTATAATTTGTGGACAAATTGCAGTGGTGTCAATCACGAGTCACTACTGAACTCCGAGATAATGTATTAAAATTAAATGGATAAGCAATACCACCCAGGAGTTCATGTAAAATTGACTGATTTCAATACATTATTAACCAAAGTGTGAATCAGTGTCATGAAAGGAGAATGAGTAAAAGTTCAAGCTGCAATTTGCTCCCCTTGACTCCATAATATTAAACATTAAAAGTTCCACTGCACCTTGAGCTTCATCATGGAGTCTTGGCATAACTTGTCTCCTCGTGCGGCAGAAACCTCATCTATCCCAATCAGCTTTGCTTTGTATCGGACACCGTCACCTTTAAACCTCTTTATTAAAGTGGCTTCACTGCGATCCTGACCTGAAAAGACATAAGAGAAACAAGGAAATTTGTGTGAGTGCAAAGGAAAATAAATGAATAAATACTCGCAATTAAGTGGCAAATTGGATTTAACTCCTACCTGAACAGCTAACCATGTGAACATTTGAATACAATTAGAAGAAAAGTATTAGTTCAATAAAACCTTTTGGCCTTACTACCTCAAATGAATTCACAGTGGAATTGTTGCCATACAAAATCTTCTGCACAAAATTTGCACACAAATTAGTTTTACAGAAATAAGAGATAAGCCTGAATCAGACCTCATGGATCTGAAAACTTCTCATCTGTATGGGTTGTTTTAATCCCAATACACTTGAGAATTGTTCATTCTGCAGACAAAACGCGAACAGAAATACGCCACTATTTCCTCATACACTGACTTATCTAACTGCATCAGCAATATTTACACTATTACCATTTTAATGATGAAAAAACAAATGATGTTATTTGCCTATAGAATACTGCTGCTCTAAAAACCCCCCAAGAAATACTGTCTTCTTGTTCTATTCTTTCTGCTTACGAGACATACACAGAAAAAACATACACCAGCAACATCAGTTCGCACAGGCTCACCCTGAGAAGTTTAAAAAATGGCACAAGATGTTTCTTAATAAAAAAGCAATCAGGGAGTAAGATAGCACAGTACTGATAGGGCAGATGTATATAAATTACAATGATCAGTCAGACTGGCCTGAACCACACAGGGATAACACTACAGCAATCCATGAAAGAAACAGTTTTGTCAGGAAGACTTTTTTCCTGAGTATCTGCAGAAGAGTTTATACTGTGTCTTAGCTGGAAGAAAGATGTTAGTTAGGGAATCAATCTTCTTAAAATTGATTAAAGATATATTTTGCAGCTGTCTGTGGAATTTCTTGCTAGGATCTCAAAAAAACCCCAGCAGTGAACTGTAAATAATTGCAACTGAACAAATAACCGAACAAACGTCCAAGGCACAAAGAAGCAAGGAAGTGAAATCTTAAAGAATATGAATTTTCTCAGACCTAACAGATTCCACCAGAAAACTTGCCTAAACGTGGACTGATACTGCTAAAAATTATACTATTACCACCGAGGAGCTCTAGTCAGAGATTCTGCCTGATCCTTCTCTAGCTATTGTAAAAAATGAACAAAGAGCTAGAGCCTGCTATAAATGAGCCATCTAGCATTAGACACCTATATTAGACATCTATATTTGAGACTTTTGACCCAAATGTTTTTGAAAGCTCGTTCCTATTTGAAAAGTCAGATTAAAGCACAGAAAAAATAATACAATCTGCTTCTGTGCAGCTAGTTCTTGGTAAGCAGAAGTACAGAAGCTTTTGGGGGAAAAAGTTACTTTGTTTTGCATTTCTTTTAAAAGCACCTTTTTCAGCAGTCAACATTTGGGTCAACTTTGCTAGTGTTACACACCCATCAAGTGGGTGAATAAACTAGATTCAAAGCTATGGAACTGAAATTTTTACAATACCATTATAGGAAAAACTAAAGAGCATACATGATCAACAAAAAGTACTTCCAAATTTGGTTCTCCTTCCTCAGGAGTACAGCACAGTCCTCAGTGCAAACTAATGATGAACTAAATGTATGTTAAAAAATAGAGCTGTTTTAAGCTTATTGAGATCTTCAAGTGTGTTTGAGCACACGACTATTTATTTCAATTAAAAATATCAGCTCAGACCAATGTTTTAATGCCTCATTTATAGACTCTTAAAAACAAGGCAGCTGATTAAGTGTAAGCTGCGATAGTTCAGTGGCCACTCAACTGTTTCCCTTGATTCATTTTTCAGTCCTGCTCCCCCAAAAAGACTTAAACAGAGGGTTGAAACTTCATGTTCTTACATTTTATTTTAAAAAAATTTAAGAAACTCAAAGTAGTGCTAATATCAGGGAATTTCCTCAGGGAAACACCAAGGCAGATGTTGGCACCATCAGCTAAAAATAATGAAAAACCATTTTCCACTTTCAGCTCCAGAGTGGGAAAACATCTGGAGAAACGGCAAAGTACAACAATAACAGCGGACTCTTCCATATGTCTTTTCTACTTGCAAAGATACCCTGTTGATTTGCAGTAAATAAAATCCAATTCCAACAGCTTTCTTGCCGACAATTTTCAACCTTACGCCTTTGTTATAGCCAAAGGCAGCTGTTAGCTAATAGCACGAGCATGTAAAAGTTCAAGAGTGTTTCCTGGGTCCAAGTCACGATAACGATCTTGCATTAATCTGTTATTTGAACATTTATACATATTCCAACCTCTGATTTATTTTGCTGTAAGTAACTAAAATCCTGACATTAGCAGCCCATTCAAATACAACTTATGGCTTTGTTTGCTTACGCACAAGTCCCATGTCAGTTATGACCCAGATTAAGAAGGATAAAGTGCTTTTGGGATAAATGACTGGGAAAAATCATCAACCTGAAAATGATGTAGATATTTTAAACTGCGATGGAAACTGCAAATTAGCAGAGACTACAAATTCATCCGTAAAACCCTAGAGCATATGTCCCATGAAAAAAGCATAGAGAATGCACACACACATTGCCCTCTATTACAAATCAGCCATCTGCAACAGTCACCATTTCTCAGCACACATCCAGTCTCCCCCAGCCTATGTTCATGCCATATTTCCAAATTTTGGTGCTGTAATCAGCAGTGAAAAAACTTTCTACCTGCTTGGAAAATTACCACATGGCAAACACTGTTGGTATGGTTGATTTTATAGCACTCATAAGGTGGGGGTGATGTTATATGGGGTGATAATTCATTTGCACAGTAGACAGTGCTAAGGGAGATGGTCCACACTCCCACAAACACCTCACCATTAAAATAAGAAAGTTTTGAGGTTTTTTTAACATCAATTTTTGAACAAGGTTCTTCCTGTGTTTGAAACTGCATAAATAAGAGATGCCTGAGTCACAAGGCTGTAATTCTTCTTAAGCTTTGGAGGAGGGTGAGGGTTAACATTAAACCACTAAACCAGAGAGCTGTGCCCATGCCAGAAACCCACCCAGGGAAAGTGCTGCCTCTTTCTTTCCATGTAACAAGCAGAGTCAATCTTTTCTTCTTCGCAGGTCCTGCCTTTGTCAGGGGAGACCCGTTGTCACGCTCAGCTCTCCAGCCAGCCCCTGCCACCACACTTGCTCGGTTCCAGCCTGTGGGAGGGAGGATTATCCTGGATCCAGGGCTGTGATTACTGCTGGAGCTCAGTTTTATTTGAATAACGAGAAGCTGCATCTTGAGGCTTTCGCTCTCAGCCTGCCTTCCTCAAACTGCAAATAACATCTCAAGGGCAGGAAGGGGACATTCATAAACCAACTACGAAGATTTTATGGAAAATTGAAGGTTGAGGTCTCAAATACTTGCTATGCCATAATCTACAGCAAAATTAGAAGCACGTGTTTAATGACAAGCACTTCTTCCACAACATATGTTTCCTGAGAACTCATTTTACGATTTCAACACTGTAGAGAAGACCACAGCTGCCAAAACTACACAAGGTGAGCAGCTGATGCCTATCTCAGTTGTCCACCATACTCTGTACAGGTAGGGATCTGCCTAGTATTCTTCATCAGAGGACTAGCACCACCTAGGTCATTGTAAAATGATCCTGAATTAGATTTTTGTATGAAAACTTTTTTTAACTTCAGGACCCATGAATACTTTCCAATGGTTTGCTCTAAAATGCTTTCATAAATATATTTTCATAAGCAAAATATATCCCAAACATTTGTTCACAACTCAACCCAAGCCTTTTATACTCCAAAATGGAACCAGATTATTAGCAAAACGAAAAGCAACTTGATTCTCATGCCCCAAACTAAGAAAAAATGCAAAAGCCAAAAAAACTCACTAACAACAACATCACACAAATTCAGTTTAGAAAGATGATCAGTTTTAATTAGAAAATGTGTCGCTGTTGACACAGGCAAAGAAATGTTTTGCTTGCAGCATATAGATTTCTAATCCTCAGAGGCCCTTAAAATCTAAAATAATTATTTTATCTACTTCTATAGATGTCACCGTTCACCTTTAAGCCATATGTGTTCCAGCTGGAGCCACTGCTCCTGCATAAGTGGGAAAACATGACCTTTGCTGCCGAGTGGTGACATTGCACTTGGACTTCCACAGACTTTTAAGAGAACAATAAATCCCTGGAGCTGGGTGATGCAATGTGCTTCTGAGCTTGCATCTAAAGTAGAGAGAGGCTTATCATCATGGTCAGCATTAAACTATTTTATCTATCTAAATATACTGTAAAAGTAAGAAACAAGGTTTTAAACCCAGTCAGTCATTTTTATTTGAGCCAATATACCTTAATTAAACTCAGATTCTCTAAAGCAAGCTAGAGACAGACCTGAACTCAAAACCCCAAGTTCTCAACCCAGGTACCTCAAGTGCATTCAATCCCAAGACACGACTGATAAACAGTCCAAGAGGAGCAGAAGCTATTGTGTCAGAGCAGCCCAAGTTGACTGTTGGAGGCCAGCAGTGGTCAATGGAGCTGCTTGAGGGATGCTGCCATCACAGCAGCCCACCAGCTGTGAGTCAACCCTGACTTTCACGTCAAGAGGGAGAGGTAGCTGTGTTATCAGGTTATCCAGCTCCAAGTAACACTCTTAACCTTGGAGGCTAAAGCTCACGCAAGGTTTTCTTCCCAGGCACTGTGTATTTTGGCGAGTGTCTCAAGAAGACTTATCCTCACTCGTGGTTCAAGTCAAGGATTACACTTGATTTAGGCTCTTAGCCCAACAGAGCACCAAGCTAACACTGTATTAATACGCTAACGTTGAGAGCGAACGCTGTTCATTCTCCCAGGGGATCTGTAAGCGTATTTCATAAATAGAAAAAGAAATAAACCAAAGCATCACTGCAATAAACACACTGTTGCTTTTTCTGGATGCTCTTATAACACACTACATACTCTTCATAGCACCTGCTAATCTAAACCAATAGCCCTGGAAATGGCTATATCCTTTATTTAAATGTGTGAAGCCCTCAGGGCATAATCTGAATTTCTTGATTTTATGACTGTAAAATATATAATGATATTATCACCAAAGTCAATAACATGCTCCTGGCAATGAATTTGCTGAAGAACGACACACCAATGTCTTCCCCCCGCCCCCCCCCCAACTAATAAACTGTCAAAGTTGTATCCATCACACATTCAAATTATAAACCTGAAATAACACCTCCTTATATCTCGCAGGGCTGAAGAACAATCACATGCGCACTTATAAACAGTCTACATCTTCATGGGGACAATTAGCATTTTTATAGCACCAATGCAGTGAAAAATACAAAACACTGGTGCGGAATGACCTCTAAGATGCCACACACACTGAAGACTAGTCAATTAATTACTAAGTGAAAGATATTTCCCGTTAGCTGTGCATACATACGCCCCTATGGCCACATATATAAACATCCATAATTTTATGTATTTGCACATATGCATACACACATGGTGCACAGCTTCATTTGCTATCAATTATCTCAAGAAAATTCATGGTAATTTTAATCAACTACAGATTTCCCTGGGGCGGGGGGGGAAAAGGGGGGAAGTACATAAGCAGGTGTAAAAGAGAAAATACTCATCCATAATTACATGTACCTTTCAGTACAGGAGCAACTAAACAGCAATTCAGGAAGGAATCATGAAAAGCTCAAACAGTTTATTCTCTTCGAAGGCACATTTTTCTCAACGGCTTCACAGATCCACGAGTCCAGTGCAGAGGATTTAAACTATCCGTCACACAAAGCGATGGATCCTGATACCTGATACAAGATCGCAGTACCTCAGGAACACAATTTTTTCTTCATAGGCATAAAAAAGCTCAGTACAGCACGCTTATTTGGGATTTTAAAAGTAAAAAACCCCCCAAAATTCCCAGATTCTCCTGCTACATGTTAATCTGATCTTTGAACTTTTTCTGCTGGAGGTAGAAAACCTCAAGTTGCCAGGGCATGTATTTGTCACGGTCTTTGGGAGCATGACTGCCCAAACCTAGTGAGCTGCACCTTGAGATCTGACACAGAAAAATAAAATCTTTTTCCCAATATAAAATTTTAGAAAAGAAAACACATCATATCTAGCAGCATACGTGCACACAATTAACATTCTGGTGTTACCACAGTGTTCTCTTCCTCTGACAGTATTTTTCAAATGAGATTCTTGCAACTAGCCATTTTTACTTTTTTTAGCAAGAGAGTTACTTAAGGTTTTAATTTCAAGATCTGTAATTCATCTCAAGTGACCAGAGTACATTTGCAGCAAGATCTGCTCACAACATCAATCACTGCCATCTTAGAAACGAAGATGTACTTTTGGATTTCACATTTTATTTCATTGATCAAGGCTAGTTCCTAGCAACTAAAAAAACTTACTGATGTAGTGAAATGCAATCTATGGGGGTGGATTACAACTTTTAAAAAGCATGTTAACATTTTATAGGGTATAAAAACCTCTTTTCTATATAGGACCCTATACAAAACTGGTTACAGTGCATGAGCACAACTTGTATGCAAACTTTTCCTTCCATCAACTGATAGGGAAACTCCCCAAAAGTTTGCAAGATGTGCTCTGCAGTGCTGTTACCTTACCCAGCTACAGATCGCTCAGTGTAGGGTCAACAAGTGAACCCTGTGGGGATCTACCTTCTTAACAAAGTGATATTACCAAGGTACAGGTACATAAACCCCCAGCAAACTATCTTTTAAACCTCCTCCTGCCCAGAAGCCTACCACTTCCCACGAGCTGCTCTGGCCCAAGAGTGCCATCAGGAAGCACATGAGCCTCCTAACACGAGGAACTATAGGAAGAGCTTCCCTCCTGTCCCACTGGTGCTTTGGTCCTCTTGGTCCTTCTGCTCAGAAAAAGGTAAAACGCTCTGTTTTGACAGCAATGCAAAGATTTGTCATGAATCAAAGACTGAGAGTATTTCTACGGAAAATGATAAGCCATTTAAAGAGGGGACACAGAAACCACTCTGAAGGCTCAATGAACTTCTATTACAGTTAAATTCAAAAATATTACCTACCATTTTAAACACAGATAAGGGCTCTCCAGGAAAACTCAATCATCATTCAGACTATCATCTCAGCAGCACTTCCCGATTGTTCAGCACTGCTATTCACAGTAACCTCCAACTGAGAGATTTTATGGCTTCTGGCATTATTACCCTGTGAATTACTGTACTCTTAAGATACCTACACATTCCCGCTCTTAGAACCAAGTTTCCTATGTAAGATGTTCCCATATTATTTGCTGACTTTGATCAGAGCTTTATGAGCAGAGATGTCATTCACAAGGTGACAGCAATTGCACTTGCCAAGTTTTTATCTTAACACTCTGTACTCTACGTGAGCTAATACCAAACAAGACGTACATTTTACTGTCTCCAAAGCAAAACAGTTGCGTGGACTAGATTAAATTATTTCTTTATAGTACAAAGAAACGCGTGTGAGTATGTCAAGAGAATTCAATTATTTACAGAGAAGGCCTGTGTATAAAATAATGTTCAATTAAAATTTTGGACAAATCTCAGTGATGGAGAGTCTAGGGTGAGCACACAGAAGATGGCAGTGATTGAGCACACATGCTCCGCGGGCAGATGACAAAGCGCTCATTGTAGTTTTAGCCAGAAGGCTCACTGATCAATTTTATTTTCTTAGATGGTCTTTGAGATGACAGTATATGAGGACATCCTCAGACACAGAAATGACCAAAAGCTGAATGTAATTAAACTTCCTTTCAGCCTCTGTACCACGCAAGTCTTCATAAATCTTTGAAAGCCGTTTTGTAAAGTGCCTTTTACAGGTTGGATGCAGAAACAGCTAAAATCCCAAATTCTACACTGATTTAAACAGAAGTAAGTCATTGCAATGAAACTTCATTTTGGGGTACTAGCCTTGTTCAGCCAGTCACAAGGAACAACCAAAAGTGAAAGAGGGAAAACTTTGCAGTCCATTTTCTGGTGTTTAAGAGATTAAGAATAAAAATGCTGTTTTCCAGACAACTAGAGGGGAAGGGAGAGGACAGGTATCTGCGGATTCTCCCCTTTAAAAGACAGAGGATAGTTTAGCAAACTTTGCTCACCAATTATTCAAACCTGGGATAAATTTTTAAATCAAGTAGACATCAAAATGTCAAATAAACAAAGCCCTTGGGAAAACAGGGTCATCAACCGGTTCATTCCTTACCCGCTCGCCTGGATGTCAGTATGAAATTGGTTGCTTCTGAGACAAAACCAACTAAGAAAAGGTAATTGATTTTACAGTGATCCTTAATTGGTGTTAATATGTGCACTGCACTTGATGAGGCATGGTAAGGGGCCCATTACAGCTGTATTAATACACCCAAGCAAAACAGCCCTAATGGGGCAGCCAGTAGATACCATTCACTGCCAAAACCTCCATAAAGGATTTCCAAGGCATCAAGGAGAGGCCAGTCCAAATGGCACTGCTAAATCACCCCAGAATATGTCATTTCCCAACTAAAACTGAACTTGCTGGGGAAGAGGCAAGTAAATTAGAATTGCCTTTCCTTCCAGGCTTCACTGTAGCACTGAGAAGCACCTTAAGGCAGCTGAAAAACTAGCCTACACTAGGAAAACAGAACATTTAAAGATGAGCATCTAAATAATTATTTTGGTAGGTGAACATTCAACAAGATTTGCAGAGGTGCAGAATTCCCCTGACTCTCTTTAATCCTACAAGAACTAAAAGTGCCCAGAATTTAAAAAAAAAAAACCCTAAACAACATCAAGCTGCTTTTATGTGTCTATCTATATCTGGTTTTAAGTATGTAGTTTTCAGGAACAATTTTAATTAGACTTTGACTAATCCAGGACACAGGCATGCACGTGCTTTCACGTGGCGCCCCAAAGTCATGTTGAGACACACAAATTCACAATTTACACTTCAAAGCTTACAAATATATTCTGTTGATGAGTCTATCAAAGAGTTTAGTTTTTGTTATGTATAAAGAAAGAGAAAGGGTGGAGAATCAGTTCACTTCATACAAATGCCAAATTCTTGTGCTGCCCTAAGATAAATGTTAATTCTCCGGGACTATAAAGAGAGCAAGTTAAGAAAAGGTTATGCTCTGCTGATTAACATCCCTAAATTTCTCACATGTTCAATAAGAGAAAAATCTTTCCATTCAAGATAACTAATTACAGACACTGAAGTCCCCAAAGAAAAGAGCAACAGCACATAACAGCTAAAGCAGGAGGACAAAGCCATTCATCGATTTACACTTTACCATGGCCGTGTGCCAGGGCAACCTTTCTCCTTGAGCCATCTTCTTTGTCAGCGTAGAACTTTATTTTGTTGAAGACTCATGCCAGTACTTGTTAAAACAGTTAGAAAATGATGCTGTAGATCACAACAGGCTGTGACCATCTGCAAACTGCAGAGTCTGGTGGTTGTGCTTCTGTTCCTTGACTGGTTTGGTTCACCATTGCAAATTAAGTTTCACCTAAACCACAGGACTTGGTCTTCTGAGGAAGAGAGGGTGAACATCAGTCTCAAATGAAGCACAAAAGCTCTCTCACTTGGCCTCCTCTGAAGCTCACTCCACCGGACCTCCCACTTCACTTCCCCCCAGTGACCACTGAGCAAAGACTCCAGCAGAAAAGCTGCATCACATGCTGTGACAGCAACTACATCACTGATGTGACAGTGCAGCTACAGAACCACCCTGCACTGTTCTTCCTTTGGAATTAGTGGCACTGACAATTATGTCTGGATTTATTAGTCATTCTGATGATATTGGTATAAAATGCAGCTCTGGAATGTGCAGACTCGTTAAGTTTCTGGCTTAAAAAGCTGTCTCCAAGGCCATGGAATTGAAGGCAGCATGTGGCCTCAGAAGGGAACTGTGTACCCACCTTACGAAGCCTGTTTTCACACAGAACAAGGAAAAGAATGAAAATAACATGTTAAAACTGCACAGTAAATAGATTTGTAGAAATTATCCTATGATCACGTTAATTCAATAAGAAAAGCAGCTGCTATTTATTTTCCACAGGCAAATGGAAATACCAGTATTCACCACATGGCAGTCAACAAAAAAACAAACCGCTATTTCCCTGCTGAAATTGTTCACATTTTGCTATCCAATGTTTCAGGAAGAAAATTATTTTCATTTTGGCCTCCCACTGGCTCTGCAACATCAGAGAATGTCTCTCTCTGTTGGAAAAACAATAGGAGGCAAAGAGGAAAGCAGCTTTTTTCCTGAGACTTTGGGCTAAAAAATGCCATCAATTTCAAAATTACAACAGTGGCAAAGTGCTTCTTTCAATCTGGTCCTTTCATTTTTGCCTCCTGCTGCCGTTCCTATTGTCAAAGTGGCAGCAGGAGGCAGAAATGAAAAGACTACTGCCGGCAAGCACCCTTGGGCAAAGCGTTAATGAGAAGTGAAACACCCCTGTGCCATAACGAATTCCAGAGGTAAGAAATTGGGGTTTGCACATCTCTCGTGTTTGTAGTGCCACAGAGGATCAGCGCTTCAGGATAGTTCTTCTGTTTCTGGATCTACATTGATCAGGCAACAAGGAGCCAAAGAGTTTGGGCTGGTACTCAGGGAACTAGGAATGAAACAGGATATTGTTAGAAAAATAATAAAATACAACGAAAACCAGCAAAACCCACCAGATAACTCTACTGCAAGAAGGAGGAAAGCAAATTGGGGGGGAAACAGGCAAATTTCAACTGAGGAAAGCCGGGGCAATTTTTCAAGACATTGGGTAAATGGGTTGAGTTGTAAGGGCACAAGGACCCAACTGCTTGTCAAGCTAAAAGTTATGTATAACTCTTCTTTGAATCTGAAGAGCCTTGTTGGTATGTGAGGGGAAACAAAAGACCAAAGCCCTACCAAAATTGTTACGAATTTTAACAAATTTGCTGTGCCATCTGCAGACCAGTCCAGTATTTCAGAGCTATTCACCTAAAGAACAGCAGGAAGGTATAGTGCAACCAAAAAGAAATTGCAAACAACCCTCCTTCCAAACACTCCGCAAGCCAGAGAGAACCTCTTGAAAAGAGTGACTATGACTGACCCAGCCAAATAATCACTTCTATCTCTTGCCCTTTAGTGGAGTTTCCAAAGAACCCAAGTTGCCAGACTGCAAATCAAGTGTCTTCCAAACATGACTTATTTAAACATGTATTTAATTACCTGAAAAGAGGAGCTTCATCCCCAACTGAGCCCTACCTGAAGGTGCCTTTGCTGACAGCCCCCAAGGCTGTGTCTGGTAGCTGGGCACTGCAAAGATGACCGAATCATATCCTTTTTGGAAGACACGTGGGTTTTAAAGGAAGAACTTAACCTAGTTCTAGGAAGTTTTAAGCAGCTGGAGTAAATCAAGATAGAGGGTAGAAGCTGTGTCTTGGTCTATCCCTGTTTAAGGCTTGAAAGAGATCGTATTATTTGCCAAGATTATACACGTGTTTTTACTACTTTTGTGGTAACAAGAGTTTATCACAAGAGAGAAGAATCATATTCCTCGGACGACCTTGGGAAAAAAGTGTGAACAAAGCTGACTTCATCTACAGAAGTTCTTCAAAAACATAGAAAACAACTGGGAAGTGAATAAAGGAGCTAATGAAATTGAATATATTATTTTTTTCATTGCATTAATTAAATAAAAGAGAGGAGGGCTATCTTCATTGAAACTGAGCCAAGATAAAGTTACCTTTCTCCCATTAAAAATAAAAAAGCAATGGTACTTCACGAATAAAAGCACTACTATTTCTTACACTAGAACTGAACAACAATAATTTCTGAAGCCTGAAAATGATACTCTGTGCAATGTGTACCTAAACTACTTCACCATCTGTGTTTCTTAATAAAGGAAGATGATTTAACTTAAAAGGAGGAGAAGACTTTTATTCTAAGGTCAGAGTTCTCTACTAACTTAACCTGTACAAAATCCTTGTCATATTAACATTAAGGACATGCGGATAAAATCAGGCTGCTGAAATCCACACAGACACAATGAACAGCCTGAGGGGAAAAAAATACATTCTACTTATACATTAAAATATTACCAGACCTTAAAAATACTATTATTCCTCTTGCAGTTGTGTTTATCTTCTGAAGAGCATCAAGACTTGTGTACTTGGTGTAATACTCTAGTTATTTGATTGCTGGTACCACCGAGTTTTTCTAGCTTCTTTAACCTCTTAACAGCATTTTGTGAGACCACGCTGAAAACATTGATCAAATGATGCACAAGTCCTTCTTTGGACTACACCCCAATGCCTTTCCAATAACTTGCCTATAACTTATTAATTTACAAACAAAATTGACTGTGTCTAATCTCCATGAAAAAAACCCAACAATCTAATAATTTAATGCCTGTATGCAGCTTACTGTATTATAAGATAGGGCATTGCTATGCCAGGTTAGTATGCTATTAGCTGGGGGATTCTCAAGCATCTGTCATGCAAAGTAGGTCAATTTCTAGCCATATAATTCTGATTATGTCAAAATATTTATTCATGAGTTTCCTAATTCAACATACTTCAAAATAAGTCCTATTTATGTAAGAAAAAAATAAATATCTAAATTATGGTTGCTAACAACTGGGTTATCACAGCTTCAAACACTCTGGTAATCCAGAGACATGGATAATGTTTTTCCCTTACAATGTACTGTGTTGTAACAGAACTAGTTTTATTTCCTATTTGCCATTATTTTTAGTCTGGTTTCCCAAGGAAACAAGAGTAACACAGCCATATATATACTCCATGGGTTGATGTGGGAATGTGCAAAGCAACAGAAACCTCCATCCTCCTTTCTCATGCCCATTCTTCCCCGCATTAACACTTGAACCTTCAGGCCAGTTTCAGCCAAGTCTCATCTATATTATGAAATGTTCACTTTACTGGTCAGGGAAAAATAGGTGGCTGAATAGAGAAGAGAGACCCTATTAATGGACTTGCTAAGGAAAGGCCATGCTGTGAGTCTATCTTTCCTTAGAACTTAGATCAACATCAAGACCCAAGAAACCAGGCTTCCCCAGTTCCTCAACTCACAAAAGTATTTTCACCAAAATTAAAAGATTACCAGGAATAAAGCGGGGTATACAATGATTTACATCACCCACATGTTCAACAAGATCCATGCTCAACAAGATCCCTTCCAGCAAGAGATCAGGAAGGACTTTGAGCAGCAAGTAACACTCGCGCAATAACAGTGAGACGGTTCATTACCCATCCAAGGTCATCTGGGACTACTGGATCATATAAAGACAAGAACAAACAGCAGCTCTGAGGTTTTTGGTGCTACTGCAGGCAAAGGAAAGGCCTCCTTCAAGACCACCACTTTCTTCATCCCACTGTACCCTGCTGTAGCATTCAGATTACCTGTGGATTTCCCCTGGCTTTTATCAGCACCCACATGATGGATTCCACTTTTTACCAACTGTATCCCTATTAAATATCCTAAAAACTTCAGGCTTAGCAGAAATAAAATCTTTTAACTTTCCTCTCCGAGTAAGTGCTGCCTAAGCCTATATTTCATCTTCTAATATACTGCCAGGAGGTGCAACTGAAACGTATAGCACTATCATTCCTAAGGCAGAAAATGATGAGCCTAATTCTTCGCTTTACTGTGTTTTCTTTTATGCCACCCCAGCACCGTACTGGTAAGTCAAAATGAAGAGACATTCCTCAGAGCAATGCCCACAGCAAGATGCAAAAGGCACAAAGGCCGTGTGCAGGTTCTCCTCCTATGCCATATGGAATAGCTTATACATGTCCATAATCTATAGAATTCTTTGTTTCCAGGCCAGAGGGGAAGGAATAGCATTACCTTTCATCAGTCAAGAAGTTGTCCCTGAACAACAGAAAAAGACACACAAGACTTAAAACCTTTCAATGGGCTTTCACCTTTGAAATCTTCAGGTTGCCTTGATACAACCAAGACAGAAGGGCTGCACCTGAAAAAAATCATTAGGGGATGAAACCCTAAGTCATCAACCACACAGTTACTTTCTTTTAAATAGAAATTTGTGTTTCTGGCCACCATTTTAAGCAGCCAGGTACCACCCTTGAGAGTGCAGTCCACTGACACCTGCATGAGCTGTACAAAGACCTGAGCACATTACAGCCGTTGCTCCCGTATTCGCTCGAGGTATCATGTATGCACACAGCTATGTTCTGTCAGCGACCTTTTTAATCAAAGAAAAGAAAAGGAGGGCATTAACACTTTTAAACGCTTTCAATTACCAGGGTCCCAATATTAATTTTCCAAATATTCTTCTACAGGGGTAATTAAACCACGATCCGTGTTCCCTTTGTCTGGCTGCTTCTCATGCTAGGATTTAAATGCTATGTTTTGTTTCATCTGTAATAGTTTTCCCTTAGACCTTTCTGGTGGAGTCTGCAGGCACTCAATATAATCTGATTGTTGATTATGTCCGTAGCAGTTATTTAACAGCCTATTGGGCTGGTTTGAAAGAATCACAACAGTGGCTAACAAGACTAATCTCAGAACTACCATTTAAGAAAAATTCTTTTACCATTTAAATGCCAATTTTTTCTTCAGCCACCCTCCTACGTGATACCACAAAAACAAAATCTATTTAATATTAAAAACATCAACAGCAAGCCTGAAGCGGCAGATCAAAATATAAATTCAGATGTTGAAAAATATTTCTACTGTAGAGATTTTATAGTTCAAAGACTACTGCTATATAAAAACCCCTTCATATTTTAGAAATCCTAATAGTATAAGACAAGGCAAGTTACTGTAGATGTTGTAAGATGAAGAAGACTTGATTCTTGGGATCATATTTTGGCAAGTAGCAATTTAAAAATTACACAGAAACTACACAAAAGCTGACACTGCCTTTTGGCTGGTCTGCACTGCCTCTTCAACCCATCCCTCACTTAACATAAAATTCAAGTTGTTTACCTAAAACTTCAATACTTTCCTTAGGAAAATATGTGGGTTTAACTGTATTTCAAATGATCTGATTTCACCTTTTCACCACCTCAAATATTAGGCATTTGTAAAGCAGAGAGTGCAGACAGACACATGGATGAATGAAAGGGAGATGCTTCATCTTGACTTTGATTAGAACCGCCTCGTCCACCAACGCTTGTAGGATTGGTCTTGGTCAGGGTTGAGCTGACTAAACACCCATCCGAATAATACTGCTACAAAGCTCAGCAAAGGAGTTCATAATAGTAGCCAAAACAAGATTCATTTAATCAGCTATGTATTTCTCTGATTATAACAAACAAAGAAACAGGATTGTATGACAATTTTGAGAGCTTGGTAAACTTCAGCAGTGCCTTGTAATGAAGCCTTGGCAAGAAATAAGTGAAATACAAAGATTTTTCATATTGAGGCTGTGTAAACAGTTTCCACTTTTAGAAATGTATCCTAGCAACTCATAGAAATGGTTTTAAAAGACAGCTGAACAAAAACATAATTTGGAATAAAAACAGATGTAATTGCTAAACCAGCAAGTCTGGTGGTCCTGAACTGATCTTGCAGCCATATCTCAACTATGATTCAAGATGTTGAGAAAAGAAACACCAGGACAAACAGATGTTTTAAAACTAACATCTGCAGGAAGAACTACAAAAAAGTGCATCAGAGTTGGTGGAAATGATTCTGCATTTTGTATTCCTGTCTTACTGATGTAGAAAATCTCTTTGGCCCCCAGTAGAAAGGCCTGCTGGACATACACCTCGTGTTTTATATTTGCATGTTGTTAGTCAGAGGTACAAGATGCCTAACTCAGTTTTATCTCAGGTGTTCATTCTATTCCATTGAAATTAATTTTTTTTTTCCCTTTAAATTTCATTTTTCAGGAGAAAACTGAAAGAAGTGACTTGTATAATAATGTACAGACCTTAATTACATATCTAATCCATAATTCAATAGAGAGATTCTGCTGACATCACCAGCAACAAAAAAGGTTCATAAAATGTATTGTGAATACAAAAGGAACCTAAACTGTATTTCAGGATTAGTATTCAGACTACAGTTGCATAAGCATTACTGGCAATGGGGATAAACCATGTTTATACATAAGAGGTCACCTTATAAAAACACCCAAGAAGCTGAAACATGAGAGATGAGCATCCTGCTCCTTAGATGCACAGAGAATACTCCTCAGAACACACTCCATTTTACTGTGGAGGATTATCTTGCTTTCCAACAACTGTTTACATGGAAACTACAGTACACAGCATATACAGAACAATTCACTATTGGGCTGTAAATTCAGATACTGTTGGGTAATTAGCTCAGTCATAAATCTTCACAACTGCACTCCAAAGTGGTTGTAAATGGCAGCAGACACCAGAAAGTGGGCCACAGACTGGGTCTCGGTTTGGTGTTCAAGGACCGAGAAAGGGATTCATGGGGAGGAGGAAGGAGTTGGGGCTCTTTTAGGGGGTGAGGTTTTTTTTTAAGCCAACATGTACCATACAATCCCTTGGGTAGCTTAGCTATCAAGAAGAAAGTTTATTATACTGAACATCTAACGAGTAAGAAGACTTTTTTTAAAGCTAGTATAGATACATGTAACTTCCTCAAAATTTACATTTAACAGTTTGCCAGAGAATATATTTCCACAAGAAACATTAGTTAATTTTCAGTCTCACATGGCATCCTGACGAGTCAGAGAGGCTCAACTCATTCTTTGATTTTTCATTTCTCTGAAGGTTGAGTTTTAGTAATTCTATTATGAAGTTTGTCAACAGATAACATTACCAAACCAGTAGAAGACAAGGCAACATACTGCACATTCCATTTCATTTCAGTTGATAAAATTTCCATCTTTTCTGACATATTCTCTAGGTGGTACACAAGGGGCCAAATCCAGAAATCTGTACTTGACTCATACCACAGGCACCATGATCTGACAGGCAGCGAGCTCTAGCTTCATCAAATCCACCTTTCTAGTGATATAAAGTAAAACACTTCACTGAGAACACACTCCACACCTCTATTCACAGTTCACTGAAGGACCACCCACCCTGGAAATGGCATTATCTCAAGCAGAGCCTCCGTATCACAGCACCCACAACTAAGTACCAACCAAAATATAAATTACTCTCTGTCGATCCACTGACTGGAGATGGGTGCTAAGGGAATCAGCATCCTGTGCTGAACACATTAATAAAGTTCCTTAAGTTTGGCAGGATGGAAAATCAGATAGTGATACCACCCTGAAACACCCTCCAAGACCCCCAAGGACTCCTGTGCCAGAAGGGACAACTTGGCAAATCAGTGGTCTCAAACATATTTTTTAATTAATTGAAAATATGTTTAACCAACTGCTTTTTGAACTTTAAGTATCTGACACAAACCTACTGCCCAAACTATCCTGTGGCAAGGAGTCCCATAGTTTAGCAATGTAGTGTATGAAGAACAGTGTCCTTCTCCCTCTGAACCCAGCTCCCATCAGCTCTCACACGACCCTGCTCAAAGGAACTGTGAACACTTGCTCATTTGGTTTTGTAGAACGAAACTTTCAGATGACTTCAGCTCACCATTTTATTACAACTTCCCTTCTTTCCCAATTCATTTATTACTTCTGAACTTTAACACTTTTGGGCTCATACCGCTTCTCAAGAAAAGGACCCCCCCACAAAAAAAAATAATAATAAAAAATAGATAGATAAAGACTGAACTGAAACCCAAATAGAAGCAAACCTAACACTACATTTGGATTTATTTTAGAAAAACCTTAAGATCTTTTGTTCTAAACAGAGTTAGTGACCTAGAAACATATTCATCTCTGGAAATAAATCACAATTCCTCCTGCATTAATCTAATTGCACCAGTGGAAGTTAAGTAGTCCCTTAAGTAATTTAAGTTTCCTTATTTGAGGGGAGAAAAAAAAAAAAAAATAATCAGACCTTCCCCATCCCTTGGAGTGTGTTTTGTAGAACAAGCCAGTTAAGATTAATTTCTCTGTTTGCAGTAGTAAAGGCATTTTCCCTTAGAACAGGAATAGGTGTGAGCAGATAATCTGCGTGTTAGGGAGAATTGTATTAACAAGTAAATAAAAAGTATATAAAATAGACTAGGTGTGTTTTGGTTTGGGTTTTTTTTACAGTCACTGCCATAAAACTCCCCACAAAAACTGCTGATTTCTGAAATACAGTAAGCCCAGAAACCAGGAACCTGTTTTAGAGGTAGCTGTAATGAAAAAAGTGGAAATATTAAAGAATTAATGATCCTGCTGGGTCTCTTACCTCCTACTCCTGCTGTAATCATGAAGCTATTTTATAAAAGGGCAGCAGCACAATCATCAAGATAACCCCCCTTTTCCCGCAGTGACAGTACTTTAAAAAAAGAAGAAACCTTGGCTCTGTGCCCACAGAAAGGGTGCAAATCCCAGTAGGATTCAGGTCTCTGGTCTTAATTAGAGGCCAGTGTAGCTGCACAGCCTGACGCCAGGTACCCGAGATGTAGAATAGAGCAGGATTTCAGATTCCTGGTTTGGTCTACGAGCTCTTCTGAACCCGAGCCTGAGAAATGTGGCTCTCCCTGTGTGATACAGAAGTGGAGTGGGAGCTGGCGCAGTCCGGACTCCATCAGCAGAGTGAGGAGGTGGGCAACCACATGTTTTAAAGTTTGCATTGCAACGTTTAGTCCCTGTGTGCCTGATATGAGAAACACTTACACTGCTTGTCAGATGCAGGTTGTAAAATGACTTGTGGAGGTTGTGCAACCAGGCTTCCCAGTTTGCTTAAGGGACTACATGATCTCCTGAGGTGCCTTCCAACCCCTACGATTCTGTGAAATGTAAATTCTTATGAGAAGAAGTCTCCTCTCCCCTTTACCAGTCTGCTCAAAAGGTTCTTGCTCCTTCTCAAACACAAGGCTTAAGCACTGAGAATAAAACTTCAACCCTGTGACCCCAAGGAGGAGGCATCTCTGGATTGAGGTACCATTCCCCTAGTAGCTCTTTAGCAGCGTGACCCAGTTGTGATTTAAGATCAAGGGCAACCAGGGAAACTTGTGTCACAGAGCACCAGAGATTTTATCAGGGCCTGTGATTTCTTATGAATCCCTTTTCCTTAGACAAGATGTTCTCTACAAGTAGCTCTTTGTCTGCAGTAATTATTTGGGAATTAGGAAGAGCTAATAAAACCCCCTCTTGAAAGGCTGGATGAATTTGAGATGATAACAAGGTTGTGATGTGCCTAAGGGAGCAGGGGCATCTTTCTGATTGTAATTTAATCAACCTTGATTAAAAGAAAGAAACATTTACCTGCACCTTGTTCAATAAATGTTGATAAAAGTCTATATTCCAGCAGGCAGCCAATCTATTCTACCTCGCATGTTTACCATAAGCAGGCTAAACTCAGATTTCCTCTGCTCCTGCTCTACCCCAAGAAAACCAAAGGAAGACATGATAGTACAGTACAGACACTAAAACCCATGAAGAATACTCCTACTAACCAAAAGGCAGACAGGAGCAGTGTTCTTGAGAGACACGGTTCTGATTTCTGCTTTTAATATACTCCAAATCCATATATCAGTACTGGGAATAACTGCTTGCTTAGATTAGGGATACACAGCTAACAGAATGGTACCAAAGCATTTCCACCACATTCAGCCCTAAAGATCACTGCAGTGGTGCAAAATTAAACCTGCAACTCAAAGGACCTGCCTTCTCTGAGTCTGCAGAGGAAGGACCTCTGCAGACCTTCTGGCTTCCTGCTCACCAACAGCGTTGATGAAGTGTTCCCACAGCAATAATCTCTACAGGAAGAGTAATTTATATTAGCTACTTTTTCTTTATATGCTGCAGCTGAGGGAACAACAATAAATAGTAATTATCTGTACTCTTCCCAAAATATCAAGTCTCTGAAATTCCATTTATTTGTTCTCATATACACCAGAGCTCACCATGAGTGTAAATATTTCTTTCCACCATTTCTTTCAGTCTTTGAAAGAAAAGCCTATGTAGCAAAAATCTAAGGATGCGATGGATTGAATATGAATAGCTTATTACTTCTGCAAAGTATCTTAATTATTGGAGGTCTTACTAATCCAGACAATTAAGACTTGATTAGGCTATTTTTTCATCCTTTAGTCATGTAGTTACTTTTGTTTACATCAAGAGCCCTAAGCTGCATATACTTAAAAAGAAACCAAAACAGTCAAAGAAATACCTGCCTTCCAAGTGAATGAGTAGTGAAAAATATTAGTCAGTGTTGCTTGATTAGAATAAATCCTAGCAATTGACTGAATTTTCCACACTCTTTACACAAGCTGAAACAAGCTAATTCCTGTAAGATTTCAGACCCTCAGTTTAAATAGGTCAAAAAATAAGAGCACTGACAATTAAATGCACTCTGCACACAATAAAAATTAACATACTGCAAAATCATCTTCACTAAATGCAAATGGAAGATAAGACTCTGATATGCTTACTCCAGTATTAATTTGAGTGTGACTTCTGATGAACTGAGGTGCTAATTAACTTGTAAAGCTATCAGTATTTGGCTTTAACTGATTGGCTGAATTACAGAAATCCTAGGATGTTCAGAACATGTCAAAAAAAGAAAAACAATACTAAAAATAATTTAAGTTCCCACTGTTTCTCAGGCACTAGTGGTTTTAAAAGCAACAGAGAGGAAATCCAACAGATACGAACTGCTTAGCAAAATAATTAAGTGAATTAAATGAAACTATAGCTTGACGAAAATCAGTTAGGAAAACAACACTAATGATGCTAAGAACGGAATATAACATCTCTCTGACCACACCACATATTCAACAAGCACACTTCACATAAAACAATGTGTGAGAGCAATGAACATAAACCACAGTAAGGAGAACGTGCACTTTCTATTAGGCAGGATACAGAAACCCAGGTCAATTATGCCCATAAAATATTGGCTTCGCACATACACAAGCAGAAGAACAATGAGGACAAAGCAGGGCAGCAGGCGACATTTTTAAGATGAAAAAAAGTCCAAATCAGAACAACAGGAACTAATTAAAGAGCACAGGCTCCTTCCTTTCCCTTACCTTCTTTCAATACCCCTTCAAAATATATTAAGCAACATGAAGTGAGGCAGGAGATCATACAGTCGTTACTCTCTTCCCTGCTTATGAATATCAGCGTAAAGTGACTGCCCAGAAGCTTTTGTTTTAAAAACTTTTTCCCCTTTCTCCTTTTGACTCAGCAGTGCCAGTTGAATACAGAAGACTCCCAAAGAGGCACTTCCACAGCTGGCACAGAATAAAGTTTAACATCTGAAAGGCAGAGGGGCATATTGTCACCTGCTGAAAACTGCGGGGTGACAGCACCGGGTAGGATTGGTGGTCCCACAAGCTGTGATCTGTATTAGAGCTTGATTACTTCATGGAAAAATCAGCAATTGGCAATTACAGCATAGCTAAAGGAAGGAACCCACCTGTTACTACATCATTTATGCACCATTTTGTGCTAATTAAAGATCATCTATACCAAATTTTAAGCCTGGATGTCACACAGTTAATACTGAACAGAAGACAGTCGCTAGCACAGGGAAGAAATATATAGAGAAAGCAATTAGCAGGGGGAAAAACCCCTCAAAATTGTTAAATAAAGATCCTTAAGTGCCTTATTACATAAATAGTTAATTAAGAATAATTTACAGAAACAATTATCATTACCATATTAACACTAATTGTTCTACACAGGAAGACAGCATTTTATAAAACAAGATTGCCTGCCCGTTACTTCAGCACATGAAAATGTCAAGGGACTTTCTTTGGTCTCCTTAATACCCTTCCAGTCTTTTACCATTCCATGACAGAAGGACTCTAAAACAAATTCATATAATGGGAGTTAACATATTAAACACAGCACCTGCCTACTTTTATTGAAATAAGTTATTCTATTCAAAACAGTCATCCTTTTTTTCCTTCCTTCATGAAAATACATCACTCAGGACCCTGCCCAGGAAAATTCTGTCATGACTAATATTGTATGGATAACAAGTAGTAAGATTAAGTAAATATGAAGAGACATAATTATGTCTAGGCACAGTTTGGGTCTTGAGATTTTAAATTCAGTGAAAAATTCTTCAAAGAGGAAAGAAACAGTTGATATAAAAAAAGAAGGGAAAAAAGATTGTCAAAAATTAAATGCACGAGGGATGAAAAGCAGGCTTTCTGCTCGCATTTTTGATGCCAGCATTATTTTTCTCAAACACTATCGACAGAAACAGAAGTGCATGTATCCACACACAGAATCTGGCCCTTCAGCTCAAGGGCTGCCGTGCCTGATTGAGTTTAATTTAAGCCTTCTCCAAATTGCCTTCCTGGTTGCCTATCTGCCAGCAGCTTTCCCTGCACAGCACGTCCTGCCTTCAGGGCAGGGAAGGAGGAGAGCACCCGCTGCAGCTCGCATCAGCGCAGGATTTTCAGCTGCTGCCAATGGTTGCAACTCTCCTGGGTTCCCACTCTTTAAGAATTAGTCACCTTCTCACCCACAAGCACCCAAAAGTCACCTGCTTTCCATCACAAATCTGCTCGAGTAAAACAACTGTAGATGTGAACATCTTCTTCTGGATCTGAGATATGAGAACTTTAAATCAGCCTTCCAATTTTTTTTTTCATAGAACACACAGGGACTTTGAGATTGGAGCATATAAACCATGTGTCTCATCAAACTCAAAACCCCAATTAACAAAAACTTTACTACAACAACCCCCCTAAATACGGTCACCTTCTATTTGTTTATTTAAAAGACAATTAGACCAGTGTCCTTGGAAATTTCAAGTAACATGTTACAAAACCAGGTGTTTTTTCCTTAATCTGTACGACAAAGACGCCTGCAATCTCCTGTCTGCCTGTTCCTGGAAGAAACAAAAATTAGAATATTTCTTTACCTTTAGACTTGCTTTTCCTCAATGGGCATGTAAATCAGAGACAGGTGTGGAAGGAAAAAAGAGATCTTTAAGTTGTTAACTTCTCATGGGCCAATTCCCTCACCTTCCCCTGATGTTAGACACACGCAGCACTAAGAGCTCCGTAAGACCTGGTCAGGTGAGCTCTCATTTTCTCCAGATAAAAAAGGAAACATTTGCAGAGAACTGAGATGTAGCCAATACTCAGAAAAACTTTACAAAGTTATTTGCTTCATGATGGTAAATACTGAATATTGACTCCAGAGCCTAACACAGGAGAGGAGATTAAGAGAACTTTGGTTTGGGTTTTTTTTCCCTTTTGTCAATACCAAGGTGGAAGAGGGTAAAGCTGGTGTCTAAGTACACACATGAAGGAGACAAACAACAGGAATGGCCTCACATGAAGACTGTGTCCATGTACTTTGGATATCTAACATTAATGCTAGCAACTGCAAGGGCGGTGGCAACAGATGGAAGAAGGAGCTTCTAAAGCTGTTTTTCCCAGGAGTAGTGGGCAAGTGGAAACAAGACCATACAAATTATTCACTTGGGTATCTCCTTCTGAGGCTTATTAGCTCCACAGGGGAAATAAAAGAAGAGCACGCTGGAACATAATATGGTGATACAAGTCTGAGAAATTGGTCATAGGCTTGAGTAGAAGAATATCTACTGTAGTGACATACAGTGGGGATCAGGAGAGTAAAGAAAGTAGCTCAAGAAAAAAAAACAGCAACTACACTGCAGCTGGAAAGTCATCTGCCTGATATTCAACCATGCTGGATGCTCACAGCCTAGTCTAGCATATGCAGAAGGTAAATGGAAACAGCAACATGACACTGAAAATACAGGCTACAATAAACTGCTACATATATTTTGCATCATCATCTGTGTGAAGGGCTGGGCTCAAGTGTTTCTCCTAATCCAATCATCTCAAGAAACAGAAAGTTTTAAGTTCTTGATGTAGGATGACAAATGAGCTTCATTTAGAAAGAGCAGTAGATCCTGATGCCGTCATAGAGTCAAGTGTCAATCACCAAGCTATGCTTTTCAAGCCTAGAGAGGTCTCAGTGACTACGACAGCCCCAAACTCAGCACTATGTGTGTTGTTCTAGCTCAGATACAAGACCGCATTAGCCCAGTTTCCTCTAATTATCGCCCAGAGAAATACCAGGGTGGTGGCAACCCGTCTAGGCTGGTCTGTCACGTGAGAATTACTCAATTTGGGACTTTTGCTAAAACAGCTTGCAGGAATTCAGCTCTTTTACCTTGAAACCAAGTCTGAAGCCACAGCTTAAATCTTTACATAATCTTCTCCTAATCACCACCTCCTCAGCTCACCTATAATTAAAATGACAAACACTGCATCTTAAATAAACGCACCCCCACAGCAGAAGAACAAAGAAGGCTTGAACACTGTTTGTGCTAGTGCTGTCACTTCAAAATTCCTCCGACTTACAAAAGCAGTAGAAATATGCACTCACTTACTCAAGGTCATCTGCTCACAGCAAAGCTAGACACATCATTATTATCTTCTACAAGCTCATCTTCTGAATAATAGAGCAAAATCAGAGAACAAACGCTAAAGATGGACAACTGAAAATTACTCTTTCTTATGTTCAAGTGCTTTCTTGTGCACACTTGTGTCTGGTAGCCACACAAATGCACGAGGAAATCCTGCCTGGACCAGCAGGCACTTTTCAGAGCTAGTTTACCCATTTGGCACGTCTCTGTTGAGAAACAGGATTTTCAGGCCAGCTTATTAATAATGATTCTGAGTGGAGTTATTGAATAATGAGGATAACTGCTGAAAGTCATAACACACCTCCGGTCTCGGTGTTAAGACTTGCCCTGATTTCTTACGCTCCCTTCAACATTCTCCTGCAGTCTCCTGCAATTACGTGCAAAGCGAGCGGCAGCTCGGTGTGCTGAAATCAGAGCCCAGCATTTGAGAGCTTCACTCCAACAATGCTGGCTAATGAAAATGATGGCAGAAGAGAAGAGAACAGTAATGAGACTTTCATAAAAGTCACAAGTGCTTGCTTTAAGGTGAGGAAGCACTGAGGTGCACTACCCTGGGTTTTTTTTCAAATAGATGGAAGTCTAATGACGTCTGTAACAACTGCAGAAGCTCCTGTCCAGGTACTGGCACCTTCTGATTTAAAACAACTTGTAACATGGAAGTAGCATTTAGAAAAGACAGACACGGACCTGCTGGAGCAGGTCCAGAGGAGGCCACAAAAAAGATCAGAGGGATGGAAAAGCTCTCCTATGAAGAAAGGCTGAGAGAGTTGGGGTTGTTCAGCCTGGAGAAGAGAAGGCTCCAAGGAGACCTTATCATGGCCTTTCAGTACTTAAAGGGGGCCTATAAGAAAGATGGAGACAAACTTTTTAGCAGGGCCTGTAGTGACAGGACCATCAAGAAGAAAGATGAACAGCCGCCTGGATAGTCAGGTTCAAATTCACTCCATAGATCAACTAACTAAGAGTGCCGCAGCGGAGTATAATTTACATCTCCCGTCAAAAGTCTGAGTGTAGCTGACGGCCAACTTTACACAGCTTTGTCTGATCTTAATCCATTCCTGCACTTTGAGTTTCAGTAGCAAACAACTCAATTGAAACGTTTTAATGTCTAACCTACAATACAAATTGCTCACTTGCTACAGAAAATACTATTCTTTATTAAAAAAAAGAAAGTAAAATATAGCATAGAGAAATAATTGGAAAATACAGATTAAGCATTCAGCTCTTACCAACACAGGCATAGCAAAATCCAGGTGAAATGCCAGTAAACAACAGAGCACATCTTTGTCAATTTTGATTGGTTTCATGTAATTTTTGAGAAGCAGATGTTTATCTTAATCACCTACAAGTCATTTCAGCTCCGAGTAAATCATTCACAACTTTGCGGGTAGCACTGCTAGCGCATCGTTTAACTAGGCTGAGCACTTCCATCATCGCTGCCTGATGACTCACCTAAAAATAGCTCTGCAATAAAATGATATCGTTTACAACTAACACTCTGATACAGCGTTGATAAAGAAGAAGTACTAACGGGATGTGGAACTGAACACCCCAATGCCTTTCACTTCAGTGACAGAACCCGACATGACACCGCTCAGAGCAGCAGCATCGTGACGCTGTCACCTAAGGGGCTTGTATCCAGCTTGGAATTTTTTCACAACAGTAAAGCTGAGTGACAGGGAAGTAAAAATTCAGCTCTTAACTCACGTTGGAGATTGGAAATGAAAACCTTATTTCAATTCAGACCCATTGGCGGCAAGTCCTTCCACAGAAACAGATGAAACTTCCAGTCCTGAAATGCTCCAAGCCAGCAACACACAAAAAAACCTGAGAGTAATGCCTCCGCAGAGCATACAATGCTTTACAAGCAGGTAGTTTTGTTGGTATCATTTAACAGAGAAAAACAGCATTTTCTTTTGTAAAATCAATGTAGTGTAGCTACCCTCCACTGATATAGGATAAACCACAGAACTTGGTAACATATCATCAGAGAAAGCACCTAAAGACATTCACATCTGGGAAGACTCACGTTCAGACAGAAGAATCTTTTTTCCTTTAACTCTGATATTATTTAGTAGCAAAGAAGCACAAAAGCCTAACTCTGGGCACCAAGTCCATAATTTTACATCTCTGGATTTCTAAGATTTACACCTGTCATAAATATCAGAAACATGAATCTTTGAAATCAAATATTAAAATGAGGGATGATACTGTAATGTGCTGCAGCATATGGTAAATTGCTGTCATTTCTTGAGAGGCGGCAGCATTTCAGAGGTGGCTGATTGCTTTATTATTTTTGCATTCATTGCCCATCACTGATGTATGCAGGTTCATTTTCATTTTTAAAAAGTAGCTCTAAAATAAAATTTTAAAAAGTACTGTTCACAATAGGCAGAGCACACCTGTGATTTCTAGGTAGTATTCTCTGCATCTTGTCTTAATTCAGTTTTAAAGTTTGTATAATACTTTGAGATTTAGGACAAAAAAAGACAGAGCTCCATAGACAGTATTTATAAAAGTGTACAGAATCTCTACTAATTTTGTGTTCAGACATGACATTAATACCTCCAGCAATGGAAAACTCAAAATATACATCAACACTGCTAGCTTCTTGTAAAGCAGGTTCCCAAAAATACTTCTTAAATATACAAGGTTAGACCAAACATTTAGCAGCCCACTTATCTGCCCTTATCATTCTACAGAAAGGCGAGGAAAAAAAGCAGTTTTTTAAATTTTTCAGTTAAAAAAAAAAAAAAAAAGAAGAAGAAATACTTGCCTATATCCTACACGTGAAAGATGCAAGGATGGAAAGCTGCTGAAGCACACTTTATTACCATCAACTGGAAAGTTCTTGGCTTACCAATACATTATCACAGTGCCACTTTTTTCACAGTGGCATCTGAATGTTCTGCCCTCCTGTGTTTCTTTGTGTGGTCACAACATTATCCTCCTTGTAGACTGAAGATTAGCCTGAAACTTCCTTAACCTCCTTGCTTATATCACAACTTCCTGTAAAAAGTGACATTTTTGTGCCCCTTCAACATTCTCCACTGTATCATAATTTACTACAAGAGTGAGAACTAAAACAATTCTGCTTTATCCATACTGAACGGAAAAACACCAACACTGCAAGTCACTATTTCAAATTTTGACTTTAACAAGAGATCAAACTCCTCTGAGCCTATTAAAAAAGACAAGTGAGAGGCCCCACATATGCAATCACCTGGATTTGACAGACTTGCTAGTTATTTCAAATCTTCATTTTTCTGCAATTGCGATCTCATTGTTCTGTATTTTGTTTATCCAGCTGCAAAAGGAAGCAAGATAAATGGTTTTCTAGTTCCGTGTCAGCACACATTGATGGCGTAAGTAATATAGGCTTGCAGTCATGCAGTGCATACAGTTCTCAATCCCCATCACACCTTCTCGGTTACTAGTTCTCCTTCCTATATTGAACCCAAATACTACAATTGTGGATGTGTTAGAATGCCACAGCCACACAAATACATAACAACTGAGAAAGCACAGCATTATATGCCTACAAACCTTCCTTTGGTTTCCCAGACAATGTGCAAAGGTAAGGGAAGGCTATATAAAGCCACGCTTTAAGTTGCTATAAATCACGTCTGTTGTTAAGCCAAGCCTGAAAATTATCCTCAGCATGAGTTCGATAAAGAGAAACCATTGTCAGGATCCTTTTATCAGGTTATTTTCAATTCCACAGCAGCAAAAGGATGCTTATTTTAAATAACAGGTTAATTCTGAAAACCTTAATGGAAAGTGTGTTATGGAAGAATATGCACAGAGCAACTTTTTTCAAGCAAATCTCAGACTACTATTAGCAAGGATGAAAGCAGGAGTGGGATTGTGAGGGAGCTCTCGGTGGGTATAATAAGGGAAGAAATAACAGAAGAGATAGAGGGCAAGCCAGGTTTGTAGAAGGCCTCTAGGATGTAGTTAAACAATCCTTGCACTTGGCCAGTAACACCTCTCAGGATACTGCTGTAAACCAGTTTCAGCGAGAGAATCCTATCAACACAAGGTCCAAAAAAATTAGGACGGGGCAAATCAAAAGAGATGTTGCAGTTCACTGAAGCTCCTGACACTTCAGGAAAACAACTGATTTCCATACTTGAAACAAATATACTGACATGACTGGTGACTGACCAGTGTTTAAGTTCTGAACTCAATAACCATATGATGTTTTGTTTCATAATTACAAAATGCTTCTTCTAGTAATTCATCAAAGTTAAGCTTTGGCTCTTTTCCATTAACTACACTAAGCACTGTCTCTTATCCTTGACAGACTATGTATGCATTATTGTTTTCTATTCTGCAACCCCGTTATTGCTCTTTACCTGCAACCTCTGGAAAAGCATTGCAGAAACATTATATTTAGACAGAAATGGAAACAAGACTGAAATGATGCCAAAGAGCAGTAATTGAAGTGAAACAAATTAAATCAGGAAGACATTGAAAGGCAATTTACTTGAAATACTGTATTTCAGGCTACCTGAGGAAAAAAAACAACAAACCAACCCAAGCAGTTTTTCATTGAGAGCTATGGTTAATTAATTATAAAGGTAAACCCATAAAGATTAACAGCTGTACTGGAGAAATCTTCTGCCTGTGTATTTGCAAATACTGCAATTCCCATACTCCTGAAGTCGCTTCTGAGCTGCCACTTTTGATGGAGAGGTCAGGACCTTTTTCAGGAATATCCCAATAAATCCAATTTGAAAAGAAAAAAATTGATCTAGATTCAGACTATAAAAAGGGTTCAAGAAACCCAAAGTATTACAAATCCTGAACAGTCACGTGTATTTACTTTTTCTCTGGACTTCTAACAAAGATGCTGCCCCATCCAACAAGTAGCCATGATGTGAAATGATTGTCTTGACAAAGGTTGAAGGCTTCTACAGCTATTCCTCTTCAGCAGGCTTCTCATTCTGTCAAGAACAAATATCTAGCTAGCCTCACATTCTCATTTTTTAAACACAGACTCCTGACTGTAAAAAGTCAAATTATAAAGTTAAAAATAACCATGGAAAAGAGAAGGTTACCAACCATCCCGGCTTTAAGCCAGGGCAGCGAGGGAGTGGAGCAGCTTTCCGCAGGTGCAGCCCTCCTGGTGATTAGACCTGCAATACCTCTGAAAAAAATCCCCATTTGGGTGTATTTGGACTCCAATGGTATCTCAGCATACATGGGATGTTAAGTATAAAGTGACAAATTTAAGTAGGTGTTTTCAAAGCAATCACTCACTTCAGGAAAAATGCACCACAAAAAGTGCTTGATATGCTCCAATAATATTTGTAAATAGTTTTAGGAAATACCTGAAATTACAGACCAGCTAGTATGTCTAATTTCAATTTAGCATGACAGTTTTCCTCAAGGGAAGACAAGTCATAAATATGAAACTGTCAGAACTTCCTTAGAACTCAAGCATGATATAGCCTAAATCTGACACATAGCTGAATAAAAGTGGAAGAAAAATAAAAAAGAAAACTCAGAAAACAAGGTTGAAGTGATTTCTGTGTGCTTTTTGAAAAAAAATGAGGATTTTCTGCCAAAGTTATTTTTACAAAAGTTGTTCAAACCCAAATTTCCCTTTTATCTGCCTTGGGCGGAATTCTCAATTTCCTACAAGCAGAGTCCAAAGTGTGTTTTACGGCACGCTGACACCTTCAGAGCTGTGCAGATGCAACAACCTGAAGCCACCTGTCATTTTCTCCAATGCTATCAACACACTTTTCCTACTTTTCTCTCTTTGTTAACTCATAGAAGGAAACTGGAAAGAAATCAGCTTCTGTTGCTGTGCCACAGACTGGATTCATTAAAAATGTCCTGACAGCATGCTGCCAAATGAAGGGAAAAAAATGCTTAAGAGATATTTTCATATTTTTAATTTTTCATTTCATATTTTAATTATGTCACTGCATATTTTACCTGCAGGACTTGAAAAATATTTACAGCCTTTTATAAGTTACAGTAAGATGTATGACTTTGATTATGAGACTAAGGGAAAAAATGGGTATTAAAAAAGAGAATTAAAGGTTTATTTTAGTGAATATGCACATTACACGACAGTGATGAACTAGTGTTGAAGTTTACACTTCAATAAAATAGTTAAAAAACAAACTTTATTGTTTATTTTCTGTAATTATCTACTGTTCTACTCCAGAAAAACCTTATGAATCCAAATTTAGTGGTCACTTATATTTGGTATGAAAACCACAGATAAAAACAACAATAATAAACAAACCAGGAATGTCAGCACTAACATGAAATGGTTCTAACTTCTGTTTTACCACGAAGCTAACAGTCCTTGTGTATTTCAGCTAGTCCTAATTAGGATGGCATGGCCAATCTTGAAAAATAAACACAACTTTATCTTGCAGTCTTAAAAATATACAAAAATACAACAGTCCATTTCGAAATGTATATCCTAGGAAAACAAATTTCTGTACTGGAGAAGTCTAGTTTCAGCTAACAGAATACATAATTTAAAATACTGTCTTGGTTTGGTAACTTCTGGGAAAATTGTCTGCACTGATTTCAGCAGATCTATTTTGGAATAACTGAGAGCTCAGTCCATCACATTATATGTGCAAAACTTTTGCATTAGTTCCAAAGCAGAGTTCTCAGAAAATTTGTCTTAAGTGGGATAGCTCTAGCAAGCTAAAAATTTAATTCTTTCTTCTTAGAAGTTTCCCACAAGAGTGTAAACATTTTGGGTAGGTTTCTTGTATACATGAAATCTCACCAAAGATATTTCAGCCTGAAGCTTAATGAACGATACAGCACTTCAGAGAGGATCCAGATAGAATATATTTAGTAACTGTCTTCTGATGAAGATAATGGTATCTCAAAAGTCAATTTAAAAGTGTTATTTTAACAGCAGTGTATTTATTCACAACAGTAAGATCTAACTCACAACAGAGACCTCTGTCTTTCAAGCACAAACTTACCTGAGAGAGGTGAAAAGTAAAGCCTCCTGCTCTTTTCAGGCAGGTTTTTACTTATTTAAAACACATCTATTTCACTATCTCACTAAATGTTTCCAATTTGCAGGTTAGATTTTCCACTTAACTGGAAAAAACAAATGGAAGCTGTCAAGAACACGACCTGAACAATATGTCAATGTAGCCCTGCCCGAGCTGACCTACGCTGCTCTATCGGTGAGTAACTCTCACTCCCAGAGGAAGCTGCAATTGTTTTCCAGTGCACACGTTCAAGTCACCTAGAACGAAGTTGAAACCACCTTTCTGCTGGTGTTATGTCTGTCACCTCCTGGTGATTCAAACTGGGTGCTGCTGCTCACAGAGAAACCTAAGCAAGAAAGGTGTGATGGCTTCACTTTCCTGTGCAGGTGTAGTTATCCCCTACATGGCCAACATTAACATTCTTAACTCTGGATGGATCTCTGTGGTGGTGCAATATTTCCAGTCTAATTACTGAGGCAGGACCAGGCACTCTGTCACACAGCTGTGACAAACACTGACCTGCAAGTATTAGAGGAAAAATGCTCAACTTCATTTTTAAGACAAAACAGTAATCTTTTTGCTGGTACTGATGGAATTTCAGGAGTTTCTGGAAACAGCTTCTTCCTTTAAGGCAAAATCCTTAATCATAAAGTGAGTCCATGTTTGTGTGCCTAATTCCATAAAATCTCTAAGTGCAAAAAAACCATAAGCACAAGGTTGGTCTGACTTTTTCTGCTAGCATCAGGATGCAGCTCTTCAACCTCCTAACAGGTAACAACCTCTGGAGCCAGTGGTGACCCTGGCCTGTAAAAGGAGCAACCTGGACAGCAAGAAAACAAGCCACACAGCCAAGATAACTTCAAGTTATTCAATACTGATTCAATATTAAAATCCTTGTTGTTCTACTAAAGTAAAAATAAAACATTTCTATGTATTCTGAGTCTTATTAAAACCTATTCTTCCTTTTTAAAAGAAAATTTAATTGAAACCAGCCTGAAGAAAAAAGTTTCATTTATCATGAAGTGGCATTTTGTAATTAAAACACAGTTCAGAACAAAATGTTTAGCTGCAAAGCTGTAAATTTTTCCTTTTTCACTGTTACTGCCAACTTGCTACTATTATTTTGAGTGGGGTTAAAACTAAAAAACTGGCAGTTCCTTCTTTTCACTGAAAATAACTGAAAGGAGAACATTTCTCTAGAAACAGCTCCCATCTTCTTATCTTTTTAAGGACACAAGGCATGTCAGAGATGCAGTGCCATGACCATGTATTGAGTTCTTTGGGGATGGTTCAGGCTGCATGGCTAGTGGAAATTAATAAACCAGAGTACTAGCGATAGCCAAGAATGGTTCAGATTATACACCTTTCCTGTGGCCACTATTGAGCCCTGCAGCTGGGCTGCAAGTGGGTCATGCCTTCAGCAGGGCTGCTTTCAGCCAAGAGCTCTGCCAGGTGAGACAATGGCCTGGTCTGTGTACCACTCTGCAGCACAAGCTCTAGGAGCAGCCAGTCCATGGATAACAGGTCAACCCAACATCTACCATACGGAGAGATGGAGCAGGAAGGCAGCTGCAGGCCTGCATCACAATCATGCAAGGTCTGAGAGGCAGCATGAGAATGGTGACAGCCACGTGTGTTTTATCCTTGACACTTTTGAGGGGCAACATAAGAGAAAACTCATGGGAGAGCAGGAGCACAGAAGAAATAATTAGATGCCTGCAATAAACTATGATTACGGATTAGTATCAGGAAATGTCTAGTTTTGTGGTTGGACTCTATGGTCTTAAAGGTCTTTTCCAACCAAAATGATTTCTACGATTCTATGTCTTGATCATGGGTTTTGAATGGTGCTCAGTAACAGTGTTCAATGTCTGCATTTCTGCAGTTCCTTTGGTATTGCTGGTTGTTTGCTCTTCCAAAGAGCAGCTGATGGCTTTGCCATCATGGAAGTCCTTTCTCAACAAAGACATTGCCTGTGCTCCCACCAGCAATGTCCCTGCTGCCTTTTCACTCCAGATCCTTTCCTTGCCACGTCTCAATTACCTGCAGTTCCAATAATCATTTCTGTATCAACCTGCACTGGTTAACTCTAATGTGGAAAATAAAGAGAATGCAAAAGTTGATCCTCAAATGATAAATAAGACATGAAGCCATTTCTAAGGGCTACTGTTTTGTTCAGTACCTTCCAAAAAAGCTGCATTTATAGATAATTTCCTCCATTTAGAGCAATCCTGTTCCTCTATGCCTTCACCCTTCTTAGTCTTCTTTCCTTGAAGGCTCCATTTCAGGGTCAACTCAGCCTTCAATCAACCAGTTGCTCCATCTGACTTCCTCTGAACATACTTGCAGGTTAACAGGGCTGTTTGCATACAGCAGCAGTCCCAAATTACACTAGAGAATCTAGAAAGCTGAACTTCAGTTGCAGGAGGTAAGAACTGGAAAGAGGCACCACGCTGCGCACAGCTGGCTACAAAACTGACCATACTTAAGTTGTCTGTACATGGGACTCGTAACTAAAGAATCAGGTTAGTTTTAGATGCATTTGGTACTGTAACCATGAAAACTGTACATGGTGCACATGATCACTACCTTTTATATTCACACGTGTGCCTGAAGAGCTGAAAGGGCTCTGCTTGTAATAACTATAAAGTGTTGTAAGCTGGAATCCAAAGCTGATTAGCAAATTACTTTGGGATGTATGAAGTAGTTCATTCCTTTTCCTAAAACAACATTCTGGGTGCTAAGAAAAATCTCTGCATCTGTGCACAGCAGCCTTAAACACTTCCAGGGAGGGGGCATCCACAACTTCCTTGGGCAACACTGGAACAGGTTGCCCAAGGAAGTTGTGGATGCTCCTCCCTGGAAGTGTTGAAGGCCAGGCTGGATGAGGCTTTGAGCAACCTGGTCTAGTGGAAGGTGTCCCTGCTGATGGCAGGGGGATTGGAACTAGATGATCTTTAAGGTCCCTTCCAACCCAAACCATTCTGTGATTCTATGATTCTAATAAATACAAACCTCATGCAGGCACAGAAAGCGTGTAAGAAATTCTTATTCTTCTAAGCGCAACATAAGATGGAACTTCCACTTCAAGACACAAATAAAAGCAACATGATTTGGCTTCAAAATCTGCCAGTGAATACGGAGTGACGAAACCATTCTTACTACCCTCACAAAGTGAACATGCTCCTAAGGCTTCGAAGTAGGTTAATATCATGATTACAGCATTTGCAGAGTTTTGCAATGGCATGCTGCTCCAATCTCCTTTCATACTTCACAACTACATGAATAAAAATGCTTTTGGTACCAAGGTTAAGTACATTAAAACAGCGCGATACGAAGCTTTAGCCACACCTCCACCTGGCATATGAAATAAACTATTGTATCCTGCAGATTTTTTATATACTCAAAGCTGTTTAACATTTTTGGCACAATCTTACCATCTTTAATACCACTTATGTGTTGCAAGGTTTATAAAAAAGGAAGCATGAAGAGCTGCCTCCGATCATACAGTGAATCTACTGCTTCAGTTTAATACTACGACTGTTCAGATTCACTGCCAGCCTTTGCATCAGGCTGTGATTCGGTTCCTTTTCTAAACTGGAAGGTGAAACATCATCATTTGGGGGAACACCATCGCCACCATTGGCAAGAACTGACCCAGCTGTGCATACACTGGGACAAGGCTGCTCTAGCTGGACTCCAAAATCTCTCATTTAATGGTTGAATTCCAGATTCAAAGTTGAAGTTTTCATGAAACAAGTGCTTCCCCCAACAACTGTGACCAAGAATTGACTTAATACTACTATTAGGCATGAGTAAACTAATTAAGTTAACATCTCTAAGCAAAGAAATTCTGATGAATTGACTATGAAATGTCAAGACTCCAAAGCCCAACATACACAACAGATCAAATGAAAATCCTATTCTAAATGCTGGCGAAAAGAACTTCCAAAGGTCATGTACTCTGAATGTTTTGCCTTGGTCATACCAGCATAAGCATATTAATGTTTTCTAGACATTAGAAAGTCTGGCTGACTAAATACCCATATTTCAGGGACACTTACTTTACATGAGCAGCACTGGCAATAGGGAATTGGTTACATTAATACACCTACTATTCACAAATACAGTAATTCACTTCTGTTTGTAAAAATATTACTTATTTTTTTTAGGAGGAAATATCTAGTTCATTTTTTCAAATCTGTTTTTTTCCCCTCTCATAGACCCCCCATTTCTAAATCTTTCAGCTTGTCAGTTCTGAATAACTTGGCTAAAAAAAAAAAAAAACATTTAAAGGTTTTGAGTTTAATGTAGGCCAATAACCTTGATTATTTTAGAGCAGCAAGAAATAAGCTTAACCACACATTTCAGCAAGCCTAAAGAGACATAATTTGAAAGGTGTTTATAGCTAGTGCCTCTTTATTTTCACTTCTCAGGCTTTTAGAACCTTTGGTCTAAACCTGAAGGGGAAATTTTTCACTTTCAACTAGGTTACTTCAAATGAAAATTTCATTACTAACCTTGGAGAATTCAGTCTCCTCCAAACATCACCTCTTTGGGGGGGAAAAAAAATCAACTTGTGTTTGGATATAATTAGTGTTGTAATAGAAATGACAAAATATGGCCTGTAGAGGTTATAGGGCATTAGCAAAAGATGATGTTGTAATGGTTTAGACTTACCTGCTGCAGACACACTGTATGGAATGGAGCATGAAGGACAGAATATGTAATACTGACCTCATCAAGTTCATCTGATGGTCACTAAACTCACATGTGTTTCAAGTTACATTTCTCAAGATACCTTCATATTTCTGAAAAAAACACTGAGAGATGCACCTCTGTTCTTTTCTCTCCCCTCTAAGTAGTGCATTCCCCTGCAAGTCAGCAGTGCTGACTTATCAAAGTCGTCTTTGATAAGTCTGCATAAAGGTGTAGCTCTGACTGTCTTTTGTGTGTTTGCCAACAGCTTTAAATTAGAGTTTCTTGGGAAGATGAAGAAACTCCATCACTCCTGTCCCATGTTCCTTCTGTTTTTCAAACTCCAGCTACACAAAAATTCATTCACAAGTTTATTCCACACTTTGTTAGACCTTAAATGGTTAAAGTGCTGGAGAGCAAATGCTGTTTTGCCTTGTGTTACCAACAGGTCCTGCAGTCTCAGACTCCAATCTGAAAGAGACCGTGCGTGCCATTACAGAAGAAAAGAGGCTGCCACCGCTGACTTCAAGCTCATACAGAAGCGTTGCCAGGAGTCTGATATTTTGCTACAAAATATGGAGTTGCATTTGTTGTTACACAAATGAGCTTTCTCATTATGAAATATTAAAAAATAAATCAAATGTTGACTTTCCTGGAAGCTGAACTTTGAGTGAGAGGTGAAAAAATCCTACAGCTGCTTTTCAAAATTACAAGGGTTCAAATTTCCTCTGTTGCGAAAAGTCTTACTATAAAATTGGACTGCAGGAACAAAGACTCATCAAGTCAGATTACTTGTTAACAGTGATATTTTCATATTTATCTTTCTTAACAGATGATCATCAGGCAACAGGAAGTAAATCTTTACAGTATGTTCATAAAAGTTGTTATTGCATCTTTAAATTTGCATTGACTGCTTCATTATTAAAAAGATCCAAATGTTCCCTCGAAACCCTTTTTTTAAAAAACTATATTTTATTTTAAGAACTGAGGAGTTTAATACAAAGATTTCCTACAAAAATTTCACTTACTAAAATTCCTGTATCCAACTGCTCTATGGACGTTTAGCCCCAAATAACTGGTTCCATCACAAGATTAGAAAAAAAAAAAAAAACGAAACCTCTGTTATCTTCATAATCTTTTCAGTATATTGGCAGTTTATGCATTGAATAAAGTATGAGGAATTACTGAATTAAGGAATTACTGCAGAGGTTTTCAAATATATGGGATGTATATTTACTTTCATCTTTTTTGCTGATATGACCATGTCCCTGAAAATTGTTATGAGATAATTTAAAATGAATGAATAATGAAATTAATGTAACATTCTAAATGCTTTTAAACACAATGAAGGTTCACTGCTTTCCCAAGATCTGACTCCAGGATCCTTGCTGCTCTCTTAAATAATGCTGCATTAAAAAAACAAACCATGAACCTACATATTAGCTTTAAAGTGGGCTTTCAGGTTGTTAGAAATCCTTTCAAGTTATTTTTGAACACCCTAGTTGTGTTTGTTTCTGTCCTGGTTTCAGCTGGGATAGAGTTAATTTTCTTCCTAGTAGCTGGTATAATACTGTGTTTTGGATTTAGGATGAGAAGAATGTTGATAACACCCTGCTGTTTTAGTAGTTGCCAAGCAGTGCTTACACGAAGTCAAGGACTTTTTAGCTTCCCATACTGCGCTGCCAGCAAATAGGCTGGGGGTGCACAAGAAGCTGGGAGGGGACAGAGTTGGGACAGCTGACCTCAACTGCCCAAAAGGATATTCCAGACCATATGACATCATGCTGAACAAGAAAACTGGGGAGAGCTGGCTGAGGGGGAGTGGTGGCTGTTCAGGGACTGGCTGGGCATCAGTCAGTCAGTGAGTGGAGAGCAATTGCACTGTGCATCACTTCTTTTGTATATTATTTTATCATTATTATTTTCCCTTCCTTTTCTGTCCTATTAAACTGTCTTTATCTCAACCCAAGAGCTTTACCTTTATTTCTCCATCTCTCTCTCCCATCCCCCTTATGGGGGGGGGGGTGTGAGCAAACGGCTGTGTGTTCAGCTGGCTGCTGGGTTAAACCACAACAGTTCCATTGAAGTAAGTAGTTTAGCAGGTAGTGGGACTACCTACACTTGCCTGGTAGGGAAGGACTTGGTCCAAAGAGAATGAAGATAAATCTGAATTATCCTGGACCTCCTTAACATATGCACATACAGATGAGCTGCAAAGTACGGGTCTTTCCATCATTTTAAATAGAATTAGATAACCTCTAATAAACCTCTTCTTAATATCATTAAAGAGTGTTCATCCCTCTCTGTTCTAACCCTGTGGCCACATTAAGCATCTGTATCCCAACCAACTTTTTCACAGCTTCTGCTATCTCAGTCTCTTCTCATCACTTCTTCCTGGTCATTTCTTACTTGTTCACAAAATGCAACCAAAACAATCACTCATTAATACTGCTCTGACTGCACCCCTCTGAAGCCCTGTACTGATTTCCAGTCATTCAGACTATTCATTTTAAACTTATTGTTCCCCTCTTCCAGCTAAGGCTGGCTCAAAAATAAGGTCCACATTCAAAATACTCAGATTTTTCCTGTACTGATATTCTCCAAAAGGAAAAGGGAGCTGCAAAAGCAAACAAAGAAGGAAGAAAGGGTGAAGAAAATGGTGAGACACACATATATGTTGAAGTTGCCCAAGGTAATCACCAGAGCTATGGGACTTCTCCCCAAAATCATACCTCGCAATCAGCACAAGGGTCAAACTCTTCTCTTGTCCCTGTGAATGGGAGGGATCCCCAAATCCTCTGACACAGAGCTTCTCTTTCTGAAATGTTATCCTGAGGAAGTTTCCTTAATGAAGCCTTAGTTGAAAACAATACTTCTCTACAGAAAGTTCCTCTGTTATTTTTTTGAAAAATTATCCAAAAGTAATTCCTGGACACCTCCAGTTTCTATGTTCTTATTTAATTCTCACCTGAACCAGTCTGTCTTCCTTCATTGAAGCACTACTGTCAGCTTGGCTATTGTGACTATTTTCTTCTTCCAGAAATACTTCCCTGTTCCTTTCATGTCCCTATGATGTGACCTTTTGCACAAGCTATTTATCTGACCGCCTTCTTCAAATAATTCAAATCCTTTCTACAAAACACAAAACCAAAACCACAACTATCTATAGCTAGATTTAAAAATAAATAAATAAATAAATAAATAAATAAATATGAAAAGAATGTTGCTAAAATGTAAAGAATTTAGCTCTTTTGGTGCTCCCATCAACATCTGTATATTCACATTTGGGTTGGAGTATTGTGCAAACAAAGCAGGCAGCTCCATCTTGATTGTCAAGCATAGAAAGCAGCACCAAATGGGACACATTCCCTGACCACTGTCCTTCCATTCACTGAACAGGGCAAAGGTCTCCATGAAATAGCAATACGAGCTCAGCTCATTAAAAAATGTATGAAAATGAATATCCTGAAGGGATGTTAAATTAGGCTTACACAGGCAACTTTGAGTCTGTGCTTCCTTACAATTTTACTGCTTAACCTTACAGCCCCAGCATTTCTTTAATACAATTAAATATAGAGGTATAGATATAACATATTGCTTTAGTTATAGTCTAGCAAAGAGAAAGAAAATAGGTGAGACAGATAAGGAACTCTGTAGGTAGCTTTCATTTTGATCTCCAGTGTCTCTCTAGCATTGCCATTTTTTTGACATGCTCACAACAGCAGAGGCTGTGTTCTTCCATATCCAGTTTTACTGAGAAAGGCTGATAACACATTATTTTTAAATAGACACTTCAGAGTCTGTGTATTTAAAAAAACCCGCAAAACTGTAATCCATAAACATCCCTACACTAGTAAATATAGCAAACATTAAACACACATAGGTAACCACATCAATGTTAAACTTAAGCCATGCCCAAGTACAGAGTACACTTAATTTCCCTGATGCATTTAATTCACTTTATGTTACTTTGTACATTTGAGTTCAACGTATAACTCACAAGGTGTAAAAAAAGATTAATTCAACTACTACTGATGTTTTGCCTTCCACCTAGTTATCAGCATGCTAGTCCACATTATTGTGACATGTGAATATTACCCTCTTATTACTTTGATGCCAGTTTTAGATTTAAAAATGAAATTAATAGCTAACCTCAAAAGACTTACTATGCTTAACTTCATTTCACTCCCCAAATCATCCTTTTTGCTGTACAATTTCTCCTCTATCTAAACTAAAAGAATCAGAGGTGTAATTATAGATCGCAGATTAGCTGTTCAGCATTCACTAGTGGTTAAAATGGGGGTAGACATTAAAAGCAAGTTGACTCCAGAGAAAGCTGTTCCTCCCGTCATTTGTAGAAAAGACTGCTGTGAAATGTTATTATTCGTGAAGTCAAAGCTTTCTGTGCTTTTGGACAACTTTGTAAGGCTCTCCTAAAGCAGGACATCCTTCCACCACTGAAACCACTGCCAGAAGGATCTCCCACCTTCCCCAGCTGCGTTCATTGAGGTCAGGTCTGGGGAATGTGGGAGGACACAATGCTGTCCCAAGAATCTCTCACAAGACTATGTCCTCTTCACAGCCAGGACTAACAGGGAAGGGCAGGGGCTTCTCTGTGCTACACAGCCACACAGCAGCCTCCCAAAACATGGATCCACAACCCAGGAGTACGCGCAGGACTTGAAGTCTCCTTACCCACTGAATTCACTCTGTATTCCGTAAAAGCACTAGTGAACTTCAAGTCAGACTGGCTGACAAGTAGGAGGAGAGGTCTGAGCACCAGGCACTGAAGCAAGAAGCTGAAATCCTGAGGGACCCAGGGGTTCAGCTGCCAAAAACGGTAGGAGACTGATGTTGGGAGGGACAGCTACTGGATGTCTAAAATCACATATGGAGAAAACTGTAGAGAGAGTGTGTGTCTATGTCCACCAGCAAACTTCATACCTGATCAACCAGAGGGGAGGAACAGGACTGAGCCATCATGTGTATAAAGGTGCTGTTTCTGACTATGTGGGTGCTGGTAAAAGCTCTGCTCCGTGTGGGGTGATACGTATGGCTGTTTGCAGTGAGTGTATACATGCCTATCAGGAATAAATGCTCAGCCTTGCTGCTGCCTGGATCAGGATGCACCAAACCACAGCAGCCTGGAGCAGGATGAATCCCCTGGGGCCTATAGCTCACCAGATTCAGTTACTTCTAATGGAAGATCCTGGAACCACTATCATGTTAACATTTTGGCTCCAAACATACTGACTTTTGTTTTGATGGAGGAACAGCTTGTTTTCTTCCCTAACGCAAACATCACAAAGCAGACACAAAGCCCAGAGAGACCACACACTATTTGCACTTTCACTTCAAACTTGATCTACTTGGAGCAAGGAAGGTCTCACAACTCAGCAGCCAAATGGTAATCTGCCCTACTTCTCCTATATTTATTGCTGTTTTGCAGTAATGAGGAATGCTGTCTCCAAGAGATGGAAGTGAAAGCCACTCTGCTCTTGTCAGAATAGTAATGGATATGGTGTTGGCAACTGCCCTCCTGTGCTGCAAACCAGCATAAATAAAAGGAATTGGGAAAAGCCAGTGGTGCTATAGGAAATAAAGTGTGTAACCTCATCTGCTTGCAAATAAGTGATAACCTCTGTTCTTTAGTATTTCAGCAACAAGAACAGGATAAATACTGTGCCTAAATCAGAAGTGAATCAACTCCACTGATCCTCCTCTGTGGTCAGAGGTTGTCAGGGAGAGGCACCAGCTGTTCAAGGAGGGTCAAAGTAGGAAAGTGTGGCATGCAAGATGTCAAGAGTGCCTCCATCCATGGTTGTACGGACAGGAACAGACGGAAAGATGGCCTTCACGAAATCTCAGGTTAGTTCATTGCTGAGATATTAGCTTTAGCCTCACTATTGTCCTTGTAGAAGGCAAGATGCCAAGAAGTGTTAAAGTATCTGTTCCTTATGGTTTGGACTCATGTACACTTTCTATTCACAGAGGCTACACAGATTCAAGCAGGGAAGACTTACCTTCTTCATGGTTTAGAAAATGGATAATCTTTGGAATGTTCCTCACTACAGAGCACTAACTGTGAAATGTGGTGCACCTTGTACTCATGATGAGCCATTAGTGTCTCCATGCAGCTAAACAGATGGAGGCTTCAGCAGCCTGAGCTCTGGGCTAGTGGGGTGTATAGCAGTTCTGGTGTGAGTGACACCTGAATGCAGACTGAGAAGTTATTAAAGACAAAAAAATAATTTCAGAAGGTGGTTCCTAATGATAGAGGTCTTCAGTGAACAGCTGATGAGTAACAGTAACTTTATGCATTGAATTTACCATTTTGCTGAACTTCATACAGGACCCTGTATTTTTTTAAGCAGCAAGCACTCAATACTATCAGAGAAGGAATATTTTTATCACTTACAAAAAGGTGACTTAAAAGGATCATAAGTGCATAATCCATCGGTCTACCATCCCGATTTTAATATTTAACAGAAAACCAGCAATAGAAACTACTACAGCAGGTGAGCAGGAGAAGAAAAACTCTTGAGGTACACAGCATGAGGACTACCCTTGGTGGTTTTGGTACGATCACTGTACACCATCACTCTGCTCTCAGGACACAAGTTTTCCACAATTTTACAGGGGCCAGAACCCACTTACAGAAGCCAGTGTGACCCTTGGTAATGTCTCCACGTTGGCTACCTGGCTCTGTCAGGACTTCCTCCACTGTCACCATCAGGACAGTCACATCTTCCTTTGTACCCAAAACCTATTTCATGCAGGACTACAGGATTCCATACACATCTTTTGGGGTGTATTCCTGGGAGAGCCAAGCTACCAAAAAGTACTCTTGATTTCTCCTTTCCTGCAAAACCAAAAGCATTTAGTTTTCTTTGGCATCGGTTGTTAGTTTCTAAAAAAAATTTCTCTTTCTGCTCACACTGCAGGGGACCCTGATTCTTTTTCATACTTACTATGCCCGTTCAAAATCCACAGATTCACGTTAAGATCTGATCTGACACTTGTATTGAAATACACAGTGAAAGAATTGTGTAAAAAAAACCAAACAAACTCCAACCAACCAACTAAAAAATGCTCCAATTAAGTTTATATAATATACCTACCCATGATTTCACTAAGAATTGGTCTAGTTTTAAAAACTGAAAAACAATTATTTTGCTTTTTATTCAGCTCTTTGTTTTCATACAAAAGACGACTCATGCAAACACATTATTTAGTTAAACAAACTAAATATATTGTTGTCTCATCTGCAAAACCAGCCAACTGTAAAAGCGAAGAAATGCCTTCTCTCCTGTCTCTACAGGAACACTAGCTATTATATATAACAATGTTTAGTTTAAAATAATACAGATAATATGTAATTATTTCTGAGGACACGTTTATCTGTAAGAGGAATTCATTTTCAAGAGGAATGTTACACTTAAATACATTTACTCACTGTGCTGTTAGACAACTCAAATACATTAGATGTTTTATTACCTTTATTCTGGATGGCCAATAAAGTGAATATTGATTATATAGCTAGAGCACATCACTGACAAGAATCACAGCCACATCTTTTCTTTACTTCCGAGGAACACAAGTGAATATCTGGGCTTGATGCATTTACCACAGGGAGTCCGATCCTATTACTTGGCCAAATTCACTGTATATTTCTTTGAGCTCAGGAATATGCCATAAGGCATGAATGAAGGGCTTACAAATTCAGCCACACTATATTTCAAAAGGCTAGCAATTTTGTGGCAAGTTTTTCTTAACAGTGAATGACCAGTGTTCAAAAGGTCTAGGACATTCAAAATTAAAGACACAATTTTTCAACTACGGTTTTTGTGACTAATTTACAATGGTATTTAGCTAAACACTTGTGATTCTGGATGCTTAAAAAGACAAACCAAACCCTGTGTGTTTCCCTTGTCTATTGCTCCACATTTTTTTCTTCACAAGTTGACTAATGAAATTACCGTGCTATCATTACTGAGAGAGCAAAACATATTGGTTAGAGCACAAAATAAGAAATGGGATCCTCGGATTACATACCAAGCTCTGCCCTGATTTGTGGTGTAATCTTAGGAAAGTAATTGAGGGATCAGGACTGGCTTTTAATGCAAAGATCTAACCACCTGTGAAATCAATTTATATTTCCCTATATGTACACAGGTCACGAAAGCTCATTACTTTCCATAAATTATTTCAGATTATCTAAGTTTTGAGGAATTTCTCCTAGTAATATAAAAAAGTATACACTGTGATAATGTGGGCATTAATGCTAAGTGTTATCTGTTTATTTCAGGGAAAACTGGTAAGCAGCTTAATGCTTCCAAGATTGCTGGGATCAAGCTCATTTTCCAGATTTACTTGTCTTTGATTTCCCTTCAGCAAAATGGGAGCATTTACTGATACAGCTGATACATCTAACCTGTACTTCACAGTGAGTAACACCTTGCTGTATTTTATTATTACTTATGGAATTTCCCATAATGTCAATGGAAAAAGCAAAATGTTTTAGAAAAATAGAAATCTTCAAATGCACATAATGCAACACGCTGACAGAAATGTCATTCATCAATATTTATTAGGCAAGCAAGTATCTTTGGATGAAGAATGATATAAAAACATTATCATCATCAACATACTTGTCCCTGTAGAATATTTCTATGCGAGCGATATTAGCAAACTTCCACTAATCCAAACCTCTAGAGGCATTTTAGCTACTAAACTGGATGAATTGTTATTCCTGCTCAGTTACATTCATTACATGACACAATTTTCTTCCCCGAACTCTCTAAATAAAACTTTTTGTTCACAAATGTCCTAATACAAACTTTGCTGTGAGTCTTTTCAATGCAAGTAGACAAAAAGTTTCACTGAACATTACTTTATTTGCCTGCTCAGAAGTTCTACCTCCTCACCAGCCTCAGCCCCTCACTTTCTCCAGATTTCAACCATATCTCAGACATGGTTTAATAGTGTAAGTGGATGAAGCCAGAAATAATGTACAGCACAGGCTGAACTGGGTGCACAGGTGATCCTCACTGCCAGCAACCAACAGCTTTCCTCACATACACCCAATCCTGGAGCACAGTAACACCCACCTGTATTTCATGATTGCTACAAGAGTCAAATCCTCCCTGGAACATGCATTGTATTAAGCTCTTAATTACTAGTTTCAACTGAAATGCTTTGATGACTGTTCAAACACTGAGAAATGGTAACGTAACAGAAGCTCTCAGGAAATGTTATTCTTAACACTCAAGAGATTATTGATTCCTCTACTGAGGAACAGCAAAATAACAGAGCTCCAGTCTTAACTCAGACAGAACTGCCTCGCAATTAAAAACAACCATTTTAGCCAAAAACAAGAGACAACATCCATCACACCCGAAGAATGCTTCAATTAAAGCAACCATGGAGCCCCTCTGATTGCATGCGGTATTTAAAATAGAATTCATGAGCTCTCTAATTTATGATAGGTTATTGGATAACTCTTGTTAATTATAGCTACACAATGTCAAAATTAATGATTTTCCCACCCTCTTTCAACTTGAGAATGAATTCATAACTTATATCAAGACTCAAAAGATGTGCAATTAATATTGTCAGTAACCACTTCACAAAAGAGATTTGTTAAAGGCACGCATGTGGACTCAATTAGTGTATCAATTAATGTTGCTGTTACTTGATCTATAAATTATTGAAAAACTCATAACTACTGCAAGGCAACAAAGCAAATCCACTCCCCGTCAATGAAATAAGCTCCTGACTGTGCCCCTCTCTCATTAATCTTTAGATAAAATTTGTATTTTGCTGGATTCCATGAATCTTGGCTATATAATCAGAAAAATAAATGAACCTAAACCAAACTGACAACTTGAAATGCCTCATTACAGTGATGATGCTTTAATTGTTATTAGCTGACTGCAATGTAAAAAAAAAGTCCAATAATAATTTTTTTTTTTCTTTTAAAAAAAATCAACCATCATTGTTCATAACACTTATTAATTTAAACTGAAGTTCCAATCTGGAAATGAACCTGTAAAAACTGTGTCGAGATTTCTACATATCAGCAAAAAATTGCAACTTTCACTTTTTCATCTCTCTCTCAAACTTAGCGATGATTAGTCCAAAGATGAGATTTAAATGAGGTCTAAGAAACCCAAAAAGGGACTTGGGTAGCACTAAGTACCTACGATGAAAACTGAAAATGACAAAACATAACCTTGTTTAAAGGCTGCTTATCCCCAAAGGCTTTTAAACTAACTAGGTACCTCCTGTTTGATCTTAGTATGACTAGAGTTTTGCTTCTGGGGATGCAAAGGTTTTCTTTTAGATAGTTAGACAGACTCCACTCTCTCATTAGAGTTAAAAGACCCAGGAAATAGATGTGACTCTGCCAGAGGCCCAATCTGATACACGTGAATGGTCCCGGAGCCACTGCACTCCTTTTAATGAGTAGTCGGACAGTTAAAGTGGGACACCTGAGCTTTTTGCCATTCTGATCCCAAAAAGATCAAACTCACCTCTTCTACCACCAAGAAAGCACCATCAGGCAACACTCTCTGCTCTGCTGGTGCAAGAAGGGTAATTCCGCTCTCCTCGAGCACAACTTCACAACTTGTATGTTCATTCAGTCAAAACCAAGTGACCAACTCATGGCTGTGAGAAGGCATCTAGCTGTGGTAGACACATAGCACATCACACTCCCTCCAAATGTCACGTTCCTACTGGCTAGTTACAGCAATCCCCGGCTTGGAGGTCTGTCTGCTGTGCCAAATGCCACATGCTTCCCATGCACTGCACTGGAAACTTATTAAATAAGGGAATTTTACCCATGGGGATCCTTAGCATCAAAGATCATTACGCTGATTGTCAACATGCTTGAGCTCCTCTTTGTATCTTGCTTCCACTTTTAAAAGTCCCTGTCATTTTGAAAATGGGCTCAAAAGTCTCACTACAGACTCCATATAGGGGATATAATGAGTGCTGATTTTGCAAAAAATCCCAAGCTTCAAATAGAATAATTACAGAATTTAGGTGCAAGAGGAAGAAACAAAATCCCTAGAAAAGTCTCCTGGCTTCCCCCAGGCAGATGCAGATCTGCACTCAAATTTGGTAGCCTGATTTACTTCCTTACTGACTTCCCATTGCAGTTTTCCTGTTTAAGTTAATTTTGCAAGAAGGGATTTTCCAAGGCAGTTATCAGTGCGGATTCAACAACAATGCAACACATTTCCCCAAAGAGATTTCTAAATCAATTTTAATTCCAATATGCTCAAGTAATGTTTTCAATTTGATTCAATAATCCATACACACTTATAAATGGCTTTTCCCCCATGTACTACAAGACAAACATGGTTTATGTTTCTAACAACTTTGGCCAATAAAAAATTCTAATTTCCTACCCTGAATGGTACAAACACATAATGTTTATTCACCTTTCAATTAACAAATAAATAAAATCAGCCTTTTAAAGCATTACTTGAATCATCAATTCTCTAAATTATTCTTAAAGAACACATGATTTTTGACACACTCCCCACCAAAAAATAACCAAGAAAGTCCTAGAATACAGCTTTCTAAATCTCCTGAGAATTTTACATTATTTCCTTTCAGAGAGCAATATGAAACCTCTTCAGGATGTTTTTTAAGATTTGAGCAAGTTCTCAAAAAAGGTAATTACAGCACAGTTACTAGTAGATATTAGTCAAGAGTGGCATGAAGATCAGGGCTGGAGGTGGGGGATAGCAGAAATATAACTGTGCTGTAAGCTCGTAAGATGGAGTAGAGTGCAGAAAGGAGGGTGGTGGAGGTCAGGGTGAAACACAGGTCCACAATTGGTAAGCATCTTCACAGTACATGGTGCACAAAGTAACAATGTGGAGAGGAAGTGAGGTGCTTGACTCACCTCCGTTTTTCCAACTGTGTCCTCAAGTCAGTTGAAACTCCTACCCTGATCTGGGAGTACGACCAGGTGGCATTTCTAGAGCCCACTGAACTCTGGATCCATCAGATCAATATTGACTGAATAAAAAGCCAAATTAGTACTTGACTTTTAATAGTCTATTTTGAAGATTATCCGGGGTGATAATGTTAACAAAGAAAATTACAGTCCGATATTATCATGTTAATATTGAACTTACCTCTGGTACATTAGAGTTTCGCAGCTGTGATTCTACTTAAACAGCAGCTTCTGAAGAGAATTTCATATGTAAGTTCCTGTCCTACCTGTAGTAATAATCCTTCATTGTTTAGACCACAATACCATCTTACAAACCAACTCTGATGACAATGAGAGAGACTGAAGAGTTGACTATGACTGGAAAGCTTATGCCTGTAAAAACACTGTGCCTAATGAGAAATGGTTTAAACAATTTCTTGTAAGAGAATTGCTTTGCATATGACTACAAAGAGATAAATACTCCCAACACATAAATTAACTATCTGGTAAAATCTCTAACTTTGCAGGAGTATTAATGCCATGTGCCCCATCTGCAGCAGCAATCAAACTATTTCCCCATCACCAAAAAATCAGTAATCTACTATAGAGTCTAAAAACAATTGTAAGAAACCAGAAAAGAACTTCAAACACACATCCCATCCTACCCTGCTGCAGGGAGTGAGTCCAGGAGCAGGACTTTGTCCTCACTGCTCCAGGAGCATTTGTTCTCACTGAGTATCATGTGACTTCTGGACCTTTCCTCTAACCTGTCCAAGTTATTAAATTGTTTGCTTAACTAATGATATCACTACAGTGCCTTTAACTCAAGATAGGCACTATACCACAAGTGTACAAGTCACATCACCTGAATAACCACCATTTTCTTTTGAGCCATTCTACTTAAATGCAGCTTGCATTTATCATGCAACATTTTATCATGTTTATATTCATACACCTTATGAATCTTAGGAATTAAGCTTTGTGTTGTTTCAAGACTTCAAATACAAAACACTACCTTACCATATCCTTTTACAGACATTGAGAGATTTAAAGATTCAGCTGACACTACACAGAAGACACATGCTGAGATCAGGACAGAACCATGTCCCATGCTGTAACTCCATACTAATCCTCATCTCCTTTCAGTCACCTCAGATCTTCAGCATTGGATACTGTGGGACAGTGGGACAGTCGTTCGTTAAAAAGTTATTATTAAACTTCCTGCTCTTCCTCAGCACAGGAAGATGTGAACTGCAGATGACAGGAGAACTACTAGAATTGTAGATAACACAGCAGAAGAGGTCCCTGCCTGCTCTGGATGGAAAAGGTCGCACGACTATTGTAGAAGTATGACAAAACCTGATTCACTGGAAATACACTGGAGCGGACACTGCTGTTTGTGAAGCAAAGACTAATTTCTTGGGAATACTCAGTTTCATTGCAAAATCAAATTCATGATTAGTAACATTAGAAACTTCATGTTAGTACTTGCTACCTCTCACTGCTCACAGTTAATGAACTTGGGGAAAAAAGAAGAAAAAAAAAAGTCATGTTTTTCACATGTCCATCATTCCCACTGTACAGGGGAGTGCTCATTTGTTGAAATATACGCAAATACATACAATTCAATGGCAAGTCAACGAGCACACCAAGATTCTTTTGACTTCCATTACGTGGGATTTGAATAGCAAACACTGTCTGAATCTTGTACCTTTTCTGTATAAAGGAGTCACTGTACCGCAAGGCCTTCGGATGGCTGGATGTGATCGGGGGCACTCAGGCTGCACACACAATACAGAACAAGATTAATTCTAGAGATGTGCTACTGCCGTACACTGTCCCTTCCAGCTCCTCAGAAACCTGGACGTGCTGCAGGCAGATCTGATCACTGCCACACAACGTATTTTATACTTCTCAGCAATAATTCTCAGAATTTCCATTTGGGAGATAGAATGAGATTTTGTGCAGAGAAGCATTCAGTTATTATGACTTATGAAAATGTTTTTAGAAGTGGGATGCTGAATATTTTATTAACATAAACATCAAATTCCTAAAAGTTGTTTGCTGTTTTCAAAAGTTTCACCCTCCAGCAGAAGAAATAACATAGGAGACACACATCAAAAAGATGTTATCTGTATTGCAAAGAACTGCCATTTTCTGATTTCCTGCTTGCCCCAAAATATTGAATGATCATACAACCAAACCATCTTTACTTTCTGTACTTGCCTCAAACACCTCTCTCGGAGCACATTCACATCTACAAAGTTCCCCTACTTTTGCCTTTCCAAACTACAGCTATTTTATCTTAAAGGAATTTTTTTTTTCCTTATGAGTTCAGACCTAAGCAGTCATAAGGATTCTAAACCATCTTCCAAAACAAAGGCTTAAATTTTTTTAATTGCTGTGTTTCTTTTTAAAAAATGCTAATATAAAGATTTCTGATACAAAAGCTACAGCAAAACATACAGCCTTAATTACTGGTTTGGTAGAACTGCTGCAGTAAAAGGTATAGCTGCCCAGTAACTGAACAAATTCTTTACCAGATATCTAAAATGAGTAAAATTTGCAATACACACATATATGAGCAAAGATGATTTTTTTTTTAATCTTAAAAAAAAGAAAAAATCCTCAGAAGTAAATGGCTAAATTATACACCCACAAAAAGAAACAGAATGACAAACTGAAAAGCTCACGGGAAAGTTCAAATCTTGCTGCATCAAGTATTAAAACTATTAAATAAGATTTTTTGTTTTACTATATTTTATTTAAGCAATTTATATTAAATTTATTTTCAATCTCAATTTCATTATCTGTATAGGTGTTAAAAAAAAAAAATCTAAGACAGCTATACAGAACAACATGAATTACCACTAGAACTCAAAGTCTTGGCCTCCAAGTCCACCAGTACTCTAAAACATAAGCATTATCAATACTAGTAAAAACCTAAGGATAAAAATCCCTACTAAAAATCTTTAAGTACTCCTATTCGTAAACATCGATTCATATAGTCCTATTTCTCAGGCTTATCAGTCCAAAGAACTGCCCTACAAATCTCATGCAAAATTGTAAATACCAATAAGAACTTATCCAACCATGCATTTATTTATAGGTTCTCCTTAATACTGAGTTTTCCCCCTTCTTGTTTGTATTTCCTTTACCAGATTACAATTAATTTTTCTATAGATTGCTACTGAGTTCTCTGTAACTTCACAAAGTGTCAGTAAGATTTAACCTCCAGTAATGGAAAGTGCATTTAAGCTCTGGTTAGTTCAAAACAAAATAGAAAGTAGAAAGCCTTTAGAAGAAAATTTATTATCAACAGAGAAAAAAAGTTATTTTTTGCTAAGAGTGAATTTTTAAAATTGTATTTCCATTTATGAAACAATTGAAATATACATATAGAGCAAAAATTAATGAACTGTAATACATAAGTTCTATCTTACATTTCAAATATATTTTGATATATTTTTACTGTCAGACAATTAAATCCCATGTTCCCATACCAGACTTTCATTTGGCTTAACAGATTTTACTTTCACTGAGCACACAGATAACAGAAGAATCACAGATGCATAAAAGGTGGTTGATGCAGGAGCTGATTAAAGCACAAAATACATATGAATAAAGATAAATGAGTCACTACCTTTCTTTTTGGAGTCTTTCTTTGTGCTGGTTTTAACAGCCACTTGAAGTTCTGTCTCAGTTGACATCCTATATCCTTAGTCCTCTTCACACAGATCCAGGATCTTGGTCAGACTCATTTAGAACGTCTCTTCAAGAGAATAATTTAGCCTTTCAGATACTATAACCCAAACAGTTCATCTCATTGACTCCTTTCGAGTGCTGTTAGAGAAGAAAACAAAAAGTAACAGTCATTTTCTGCATTTAAAACATTAAAAAAAAAAAAAGTCACTGCAAGCTTACTAAGGAAGAAACCTATGAAGTTCTCCATCTACAGAGTAAACTGCCCACAATTTTAGATGCTTAAACACAGTCATCTAGTCCTGTTTGAGATGTTTGGGCATATCTGACACATCTTCAGAGGCTAGAGACACCACAGAAGGCGTACAGAAGACCTGTATTACTGGATCAGCAGCTGGAGGGCAAAGACTACGATCTGGGAAGTAGCTGGAAATATCACCAACAGCAAAAAAGTCGTCAAGGATTCACTTCTTAAATGCAAAAATTCCATATTTTTTTTACATATTGCCAGATAATAATTTTGGATTTTTACTCCTCAAATGCTCTTTCAGCGCTTTCATTCTCCTACTTAAACAAAGACAAATGTATTCATTACTCATACTGAGAATATCATACTTCACCACTCCCCTTGCTTATGATAATGATTATATTTCCAGTATAAAAGAATCTGCCTCCACGTAAAGAAAGCTGTAATTCTTAACGCCCACCTAGTAGTTCTTCTTGCAAAGAACTCTGAAAATAGTGTTAATTAAACCTTACAGTTTCCACAAAATACAAATGGGCTAGGACTGTTTACATGGGCCAAAAGATACTATTTAGGGAGCAAGCTACAGCTTTACAGAACGTGTGTTTATTGGGGAGATACACAAATGCACCAGCTGTGAACCCACAGCAGAAATGTGCTGGAGCAGGCTGTGAGGCTGAAAGAAGGACTGGGCATGTATGGGCTGTGGAGGCACAAAAATAAACAACCAAGCAAAGAAAAAGTAAGAATTGTAGTGATGGTTTATTCATTGCTACAATTTTTACTGCTGGTCCTTCTTGCTTTGAAGGATGAGCCACCTACTTCAGCCAGTCTGTTGAGGGCAGAGGACCATACCATCCTGAAGCCATTTGTCATGATGTTCCCTCACTAAATGCATCTTCTTATTGCTCTTTCTTTTTGCGAAAAAGTTCTCATTATTAGCACAATTACCATGAAGTCCATCTGGCCTGTCTGAACAGCTGCCCAGTTATTAAATAAGCATTCACTAAAGAAATTAACCCAGCATATCAGCTGGTTTGCTGTCCAGAGATTAACTACAGTTGTATTTACTGAATAACGTCCCTTCTCTGTAATTTAAGAAAGTAAAAACACTGCAAACATCAAAGTAATTTTGACAGTTTAAATCACTTTTCACAATAAGGGCTGTGAACCCTCTAGTACTTTCAAATCCAGGCTCTTTTAACATTTTTAAAATGCTTCGGTAACATTACACTGCTATGCACTGTCTGAAGTGATTTAATATTGCTGAAGTATGTCAGGGGCTTTCTTTAATAAACTCTTCAAATCTGTATGTGTATTATAGAATATTCAAA
>NW_010303200.1:165381-207418 GCF_000700745.2 Antrostomus carolinensis
GCTATGGAGTCTGAATAAGTGCCACATAGCAAAAAAGGAGTAAGAACAAAGCAACTTAAAAATCAAAGTTGCAGTGCTGGCTAAATACACCTTCTTGGAATACTTGAATAAACTAAAAGCATTCTGATTAACATTCTTAGTTAAGGAAACAGTAGAAAAGGACAACACAAATGAAGGCTGACCAAAGAGAGAAAAGGAGTAAGAGAACAGCCCCCGAACTGACAAGGATCTGAAGCGCTCTTTGGCCAGGTCCGTGGACAGGGAGATGTTTCTCCTCCAAGCACGGTCAGGGTGGGACACCACGTGCAGTGACCGCTGAGCCCCGGCACAGATCAGTGGGAACCACCTCACCTTGCCGTCGACAGACTTGCTCTTCGCTTACGCTTGAAATCCCCCCAGCAGACAGGGAGGCAAGCGCTGCAGAGAACAGATGTCCCTCACAACCCCCATCTCCTTCCCCTCCCCCTGCACACAACCCAATTTAATAATATTTAGTTTTATAGCACAGTGGGGATGAATCAGTCTTTACAGCTCAATGGCACTCACTTAAAGCATCTCTCAAGTCACAGCTGGATTAACAGTTTATTTTTCTAGAATTTGGATTTATATTTACCTAAAGGTTAACTGTGTAACTTTGCAAGAAGCACTAACACAAACCACTTAACAAAAGGAAAATATTTATAATAGGTCCATTTACCAAAAAAACCAAAAAAAAAGAAATACAAAATACCAAGAGTTAAGCAAGTTTTAATGTCTTAGAATACTCTTGTGGGTACAAAGCATCAAAAATGTCATCTCTTTTTGTCATCTACTTATCTGCTTTCAACAGGACAGCTGAAACAGTAGCATCTGAATGGCACTGAATATTTTAAAATAACAACATATGACTGTAATCTCATTTGAAACTCTTCAGAAAAGCTCTATCCCCTTGAGGCTATCTCACTGAGTAATATTTTTTTTTTAAATAAATGCATGTCTGTTTTTGGACAGGTTCACATATCGATTTACTTTAAAACCTAATCAGGTCATACTCTCGCAGGCTCATAGATCCTTGAATAAAGTAATAGATGTCTTGGTAACGGAGCACATAAACACCTGTCAGATGCAAGCTATAGTTCAAACTGAATTTGCTGCAGAGACAATTCCTCCAAAAGGTCTTTATGTAAGCTACATTAGTAAACTTTCATATACTGTCCATATTTCAGCCATTTATTACCCAGATGAGAATGGCAGTCAATCTGCTCTTCACCGCAACAGCTTTTATTGTCTCCTCCAATCTAGGTCACCGTTGTTAAATACTATCGTCTTCCAACTGTGGGAAGTACTGCAGCATGTGTTTTATCAATGAGATGCTATTTTCTTTGATCAGTTCTGCCACATTTTTCTCTCCCTGCTCTAAAGACAAAATTTTGTTCGCTGCATTTGGGGGGAAAAAAAAAACCAACAAAAAACCCCCCACATCACCTTACACATATCCACTCTATCTTTTTGTGCGCCTTGTTACTGCTCCAGCTATTACAATGTTATGTGCATGCCTCAGCTTTTCCTAAAGAGGATTCAGAGCTCTTCATTTTAACAAAATACTGACATTTTCTGTCCCCTTATTAAGTGGCTACAGCAGGAACAAAATCAGCGTATTCTGGAATTAACTGGCTTTTAATTCCAAGCCAAGTCTTAAGCCTGCATTCTGTATTACTCCTACGCCAGCATAAAACCTAAAGCCTTAGTGAATAAATATTTTTGTAAATTCACTTTGCAGTTAGGATTAACACAGGCTGGACCTTTTAAGCACAGGGAAATTAGTTGCATTCTCCACTCGCCTCCCCCATGCGTTTGTAAAACAACAATTTCTGTCAAATCATTTGTCTTCTCAACCACGCTTGAGTGAGCTCATGAAGGGGTTATTAGGAGACTTCTCCTGGCCTGAGTTATGAAGGAGGTCAGACAAGATGATCATAATATTTCCCCTCTAGCATTAAAACACATGAATTTATTAATTTTCTTCAGGGCTTCAAACTCTGGTTTGACAAAACCAAAAGCATCCTTAGCTTTTGCTTTTATACCCCTGAAGACTTGCAATTCATTCCCTTTCCTCCAAAGCACCCAATATAATCATCTGTAAGGGAACACTGATGTCCATGATTTTGCAAGTGTTAAACAAAGTCCAAACATATTAAAAGGGCAAGATATAAGTGACAAAACTATTTTAAAAGCGCTGTGATCCTGGAAAACTGAAAATGATTCAAGTACAAAGGACTGCTATCCAAGGAGAACAATGTTACTCATCAACTTCTCAGCTGACCACGAAGCTGAAGACAGAGAACTTCAGTGGGACCACACACAAACAGACGGTGAAGAAACCCATCCCTACCACCAGTGAGTGCCCTTCATACCCTCCAGAGAGAGGAGGCTGTGAAATCCTTTGGAGCTGCTCACACTATTTTTATTACTCATCAGCTCATTTCCCTAATGGTCAGGTCTTGTGAGCATCCTGTGGCAAGCTACTTGGTATCAGAGTATTAATCTTTTACAGAAGGTTTTACACTCATTCCAAACTGAAACCCAAGGGACTGCTCCAAACCCCACTGAACTATTTCAGTTAATAAGGCCTAAAAGTAAGAACCAGAAAATGAGGAAGACAAGGTGGAAGAGAGAGCTTAAGATACTGACACGGAGAAAATGATAAAAAGAGAAGCAAACAGGGGAAGCTGTCTCTATATACACTTAATTAAAGCAAATTCTAAACCAACGTGTTTAGCAGCAAAATCTAAGCCAGCTCATGCATTCAAATTCTAGCTAGCCTGCAAAAGAAAACAATCTCTGTTAGACTGTTGCATGTGCCCAGTCCCTCTTCTCCAGGTCTGTCCTTTGCCCATGGAACAGCATAATACAGTTTCTAGTGACTGTCAATCACTGCTTTTCCCTGACACTTCTTTAACTGGTATTTCTGTAACCAGTACAGGTGAAAGGAAGCTTACTGTTCATGCACACAAACCGAGATCCTACACAAAAATCCTTTCTCTCAGCAGACATGCAGAACATCAAGTGCCTTCTTTAACTCCTCGAATCCTCCCTTCCAAACTGCAGATGCTCCTCTGAAAGCCAGCACCCTGCTTCTCCCCAAGTTACACACCTCGCAAAGACTCACAACTGTCTCCATATTTCAAACCTAGTTTTCTTTGCTCTAAAATAAGTAAGTACTCCCCTCCACCTCTGATTTTCTACATATTAAGGGAGGAGATTTATGTGCTTCATTATGTTGTCTTTACCATGTCTGTCGTGAGATACCAGAAGGACACTTCCCAATTAACCCTTTATTTTAAAAGGTTAAAAAGGGTTAAAAAGTTCATTTAAAAGGATTAATCTTCTGACACTAGAAAACTACTTAGTACTCAAAAGAGAACATTTAATTTCCCATTTTATATTAGTTGCTCTTTGTTTAGTTGTATTTATGAAATACTTCTTTTATGTCCTGAAAACAAGAAGCTCTTTTTTATAAAAACCTGTATGTAACTAAGGTCAATAAAACATTTTATTAAATTTATTGTGGTTTACAATATGCTTCATTATTCTATCTCTAGGGCATCTTCCAGGCATGCTACCCAGTTCCTCAGATGGTGTAAATAGCACCATTGAAGCTGATTTACCACTAGAAGAGCATCTAGCCAAAAAATTGACCTATAAAATATTTCCAAAGTAAGATGTTTATTAGTATTCCAATGACAGCAGAATAATTACTAAAATTCCTCCTGGAAATCACTCCATGTAGTGGTGAATATTACACTCCACCTCACCAATTATTCAGCAGATGTGCTGTGAATTTTTTTACTCATAGAAAATGCTGACTCGATTAAAAAGATACTTTTCACAGGAATGAGTTTATTTCACCAACATTTTTAATGGGAAATTACTAACCTTTCATTTAAATATTTTATTTCTATTTTATATTATAGAGAACAGCATTCTGGAAACAAAGGCAAAACAGAAGACACTGACCTCACTGTAACAGAATTTTTGAAATATTCAGAAGTATGCCATTTTGCATTCAGGAAAAGCTACATGATGTCAGTTCATAATTTCTCTGAGCAAGGATATTCAAATACTTTTAAGAAAAACTGACAGATTTGATTTGAGCCAGTCACTAAAGACCCATAGAAAATATTTTTTTTTCCTTCCATGCTTTCAGCAATAAATTTATACTCTTAAAAGAATTTTTACAATCCCAATGTAAAACCTTTTTTTTTTTTAAAACAAACAAAAAAAAACCCCACCCCACAACATCCAGCCCTTGAGCACCCAGGACTTGCTGCTCTCCCCTGTTCTGCTCTCCTGCTGCCCAGAGCCAGTGTAATTCCAGCGCTGCTGTGGTCACTCCAGCTGGTCTCATTCTGATTTCCAATAATGAGTTTATCAGCTTGAACTCTGTGAAATAACATTTAACATCCCTTCCACAGGTTTTGTTAACACCTACCTCTTCTTCGAGCTAGGTATATACACCTGGGAGCATCACCAGGGAACGTGAGCAGCAATGCTTTCAGGAGTCTTGCAAGGCTAGAAGGGACAGAACCAAACCCCAAATCTATTGCCACAGAAAGTGAAAGGTTAGAAATCAAAATGGAAATTACAATTATTGAAACCAGTTGTGGTAGCACTGTATGCTTTCAGTTCCATGAGAAAGCATGCAAGTCTGCTGGACAAATGCATTTGTAGCCTTGAATGAAACCAGTCAGTCCTGGAAAAGGCCAGACACACACAAACTTCCCGGCACTCTCCCACCGGACCCCGGGAAGGCAGCAATACACAGGCTCCTGTTTACTTCTCCTCTGCCTGTGAAGCAGGGAATGCAACAAGTAACAAAACCCCTGTGTGCTGGGAGTATAAATACATCACACCTTGTTCCTTTAAGCATATTTTTTTGCTCCAAGATGCAAAACTCTGCTGTCTCTAAGTGCTGTCTGTAAGGTTTCGCAGGGCATTACATAAAAAAGAGCAGTGCCACTGGCTTAAAACAGAACAGGCTTAAAAACTTCACGTCATTCCTTTGATTCTGAGAGGCTGCTATGTTACCAGGTAACATGGGAAGTCGTTCAGATTGGACTAGAAACTCCCTGTGCTCACAGTGAAAGTGAATTACTTCAATGCTTTTCCTGTATGAATTGCATTACACCAAGTTTACTATACCCAGATTACTACATTGCTGACCCCGAAGCAGGAAAGAAGAAGAATTTCTGATAACACTGTGTAAGAACAAACAAGAAATAAAACTCACGACTCCTACAAACACTGCCCAGGCACAGCCCAACGGCGACGTGAGTTCCCCTAGCAGAAAACCGCCTTACCTCCATTGGAGTCAATAAAGTCACACCAGCACAAAATCAATAGCGTTACATTTGACGTATATTGGCGTAACTCCATTGATTTTAATGGAGTTGGAGTTACACCAATTTTATGCTGGTGTGTCTGCATTAGTGTCAGTGAAGTTATGCCGGCGTGACTGACGTAAACAACACCAGACCAACCAACCCCTATACGTCTAAAATTCAATGTCATCAAAGCAACAAGAAAATGCAAATCTGTACATTACCAAAGCAGGGTCTTTGGAATTTATTTTTGCAAAGCAGAAGAACGGCTCTTTTGTGATCCTCTCGACACCAAAGAAACAGAGTGAAGACTAAGAAGGGAAAAAGGACAAAGTACACAGTTGGGATCACGGTATTCTGTAATTAGAGCTGTTAAATGATTACTAAAGCGCAGTGGTGCAATCATCACGCTGAAGGAAAGGGAGAAGTATGCCGTCAGGAGCATCACCAGGGAGAAGGTAAAAGCAATGTCAGAGACATCACGTTTTATATTTAAATGCAAATTCTCACAATCAGAATCTGTGCCTTCTAATTGGAAGAAAAGGTTATGGAATTAAATGTCTCGCATCCTGGACAGCTCAGCATGTTTTTAAGTGGCACAGTAAGTTGAAGGCAACTTACTCCTCTCCTGTCCTTTATAGGAAAATCTTCATTCAGCTCTTTTTTTTTCAATTTTAAGACTACTTTCTTAATCTTGCAAGTGAGACTGAACTGGGAGTCACTCTCTCTTTCATTTTAAATAAAATACAGCACAATACCTACATAAGATCCAACTCAAGCTATACTTTGGAATCTGAAGTAGAGCATGAAGTGATGCTTTATACTGGTCTTCTTAACGGACATGAATTTTGCACCAACTTTTTCAGGTCCCTTTGAGATGTGCTCAGTCACACAGGTTAACCTATACATCATGCTCTTCAATTTTCTGAATGCTTCCTGACATTACAGTAAAGCAAAGCAAACTTTCTTAATGTCAACAACAACAACAAAACCCCCCCTATGCCAGGATCTTTATTCACTGCTATTTTTCAACACTCAGCCCTTGTTCCCTGACAGTTAAGTATTAGGAAAACTAATCAGAGGACTTCACCTTGCTGTAAATGGACTTTTGATTTATTACACCAAACCCAACCACCAGACTTCTACCAAAGTTCATTGACTAGCAGAGCAAAGAGGAAAAAGTAAAAAGCTTTCTGGGACTGTCAGTATGAATTTACACATACAAGCAAAACTTATTTTTACACTGTTGTTCGACAACTGACAAATATTTTAAATAGTCTAGTAAATGAGTTTTAGCTACAGAAATACGTTTGACAATTTCATTTAAATACTCCAGTTTTCAAACCAGCAATGTCACTCATGAAGGTAATTCCACACGACTGCTAAGACCAACAGCGAGCAGACTTCTGAACAATACCAAGCAGAAGTATTTGAGAATGGCTGCTAGGTTTTACTGGAGAAATTTCAAACCATAAATAATTTTATTGAATGCACTTACTTGTTTTCATCTCATTTGTGAATGCAGTGCCTTGTATCTTGCTATGTTATACAGTGCTCCACAAATGCCTCTGCTTTTTATCAGTAAAAATGTTAACCACTTTAAAAGGGTGGAAGCACCTCCCATAAGAAGTCAGGCTCTATGCATTTACTGTTTGTAGGTTAAGATTCAGCAGTGTTTCCAAATAATAAAAGACAGCACTCTTCCCACAGCTGGAAAATATACAATAAGGGGAAAAAAAACCAACCCACTTGATAATCTAACCTTTGGAACTACGTGGGTCAGGTGTTTTCTGTATCATAATTCCATACAGGGTAACACACTGGTGTTCACTCTGCTATAACCTGGTCTGAACCTTACAGAACCAAAGTCAAAGTGACCAGGTTAGGGATCCTGTAAAAGGAATTACCTCAAAGAAAAGAAAAATAAAAAAAAAAAAAATCAAGCCACCATCAGGCCAAAATGTCAGGGAAAAAAAAATGTTATTGATTATTCAGATGGGGAACTGTTAGAGCAGCTAAATGAGTATATAGATCTGCACAAGTGGGAATGCATCACAAAACCATACTTATTTTCTAAACATTTTTAAAAACCACCCAAGTAGCTTGCAGTGAGGAACCATTCACCTTCTACTGTCATGCTACAGTTTTATTCTCTCTTGGAAGCAATTACAGGACAAATGCCAAGCTACAGAAGGTATTTTTCCAGCAGCAGCATCTGGCTTCTTGGCAGACTCCTCAGGCAATTTTATTGGAAGCTTTAGAGATGCTATTGGGTCAGTCCTAGTTATATTGCTCATGAGCTGTCTGGCAGTTTCTTCTTCCTAGATGTCATAATCCTTCCGATTTACCTTGAAGGAATTAGCACACTTTTATCCATTTCAAAAACAGTTGACCTGCAAGGCATTTAGGGGCTATCTACAGAGACAGAGTAAAAGTCACTGGTCTAAATCTGCGTACGTTTGAGCCAGCAGCATTTTGTCATCCAATGCCTAATACATCATCAAGAAAACAAGTAAGCCATGCAAAAATTGTGTGTGTGTGTCTCTTACTGGTAAATTGAATACACTTCTTATGATTAAAGGAAAAAAATATAAAATGCATTAAAAATTAATTAGTCAAAAAAGTAAAAAGGTAAGCTGAGGCAACAACAAATCTGTGCCTTTATTTAATATGAACTGCTCTCCTATCGTGCAAACAGCACCGTGCTGTATGCTGTAGTAAGGGACAGTGCACACCAAGGAATGCTTCTGGCAGACAGCGAGCACAGACTGAAATTCAAGGGGATCCGCTCAGTCAACGGAAGGAAAACCATTTCTGAGAATCTGCTTCTTGCAGCTCCTCCGTTAAACACGCTGCCTCCGAGGGTAGAAGGTCATGTGGAAGTAAAGACAGCCTATGTCCTTTGCTCTCCCTACTGCCTATCCCTTCCCCCTCTCCAACCCCAGCAGCTAAGATCTGCATTATTCTGCAGCTGTGATCATGATTAATCCTCATCCAGAAGGATGAAAGACAGGATGCTGTTTTAACCCTCCCTCTTTGCATACCAACAAAATCAAGTCCACAACGAAAAGGCTTTATGTCAGTTTAGAGCATTCCTCCAGAATTAATACAGAGAAAGGGAACAGAATGCTACAGAAAGCAGATTTATAGTCCATAACACAGGTAGGATCCTCCTTTTTTAAAAGGCTTCTGTGCAATTACTTCCAAGAAACACACTTCATAATTTTTTTTTTAAAAAAGCAGATGTCTTCACTACTACTGCTACTTTCCTTACGACTTTCACACAAAGATATGCCTCGGTGTCTTCTTGTTCCTTTTTAATTTTCTTTTTCTTTCAAGAGTTTTCAGAGATATTAAAGCAAGAAACTCCCACAAAATCCTGTACCGGGTTCTTTTCTAGGGAAAAAATCCTAATGTCCAAAGGTAAATATTACAGGCACAAGAAACGTACTCTGTAGTTTCATAAATAGATACGGATCTTGGATTTTCAGCAACAGGAGTACACTGAGCAATGTAAGAGACAACTGACAGCACTAAGATGCACATACCCAATTTGAACAAAAAGCCAAATGGAGCTCTGTCATCAGCACAGTGCAACTAAATCCAACCAGACACAGAATTCAGACTTGGCTAATGCAAATTGACTAATAGAATTCCATTTTATGCAGGGCAAAAAATATTCTGATTACAGGCCAGTGGTGCTCACAAGTTCTTCTCACAAGTTCATCATTAGGGACAGGTGAACCATTAAGTAATCTGAATTTTACCCATATCAAATATTTGTACTGTCCACAAATTAACTTCTCAGATTTAAACCATGTATTCACTCTCATTATTTCATGTCTTTTGGATATCCCCAGTCATTAATTAAAATTTCCACAGAATCACAGTACATATTGACAACGCAGCTTGAGTTTTAAAATGCTGTGCAATGGCATACACTGAAAAATCAATTATTTAGGCTCCAGTACCTGAACAGAAGTTACTGGCACACTAGAAACCAAGCCATATTTTAGAGGAGACGTAGCACAGATTCCTTTGTTTACAAGCTTGTTGCTGCAAAGTACTAAGCGATCGCAGTGATCAGATGAACCTTTGAATATATGCTGAAGACTGCAGCCCCGGATTTCACTGACTACACAAATGAGATGAAAGTTGCACACACAGGCAAACAGAGAGTTTTCTGGATGCAGTGGAGATCTAAAATATTTTTTAGAAACTGTCTTTGATTATACAGTCTCAACAGGGCCTGTAAGTTGAGAGTAATCAGGAATAACTATCAAATGAGTGTACTTCAGTACAGTAAAGTAAAATGTTGATCTGCCTTGTACACTGCTCTCCTTAAACACCTGGTACACTTAAAATAATGTACATTATATCCAGGGATAATATAACTTCATCTGCTATAATGAAAAACCGAGTGGTTTAGCCAGCTCAGTTCAAAGCCAAAAGGTGAAGAATACCTAATCCAATTAAAATAAAAGGGAATTTAGGAAGGCAGAATTTAATTACTCCACTTGGAAGGTAGCCAGGACCACTGGGTTAAGCACCTCTGCCCTTGTGAGGGGGCCATGGGAACGCAAGTGATGACCAGGGGTCAGACCCTGGGCTCTATTTCTCCTTTGAGCAGGGCACCCCTGGCAGCCCTGTGCCCTCCAGCTCAGCCCCGGGGAGGAATGCCAGCCCCTGAATTACAGTGTTCCCAGCAGCTCCTCAGGAGCTTCCTCACCATACCCAGCACTGGGCAGGTCTTGCCTTGCCCAGCCTAGGAAACCAGACAGGCTCTGGTACAATATAGTGAGACTGTATATGATGCCCCGTTACAGCCATTTGGATAAATACATGTTCAATTAAGTTATTGCCTATGTGTCACTTGAACATTTTGTTTTATTTTGGTTTTTTTTTCAGTTCTACAGACTAAATAGCAGGCAGTAATAGTATTAGTTTTGGAAGACGTGTGATGTTTGTGTTACCCACTCAAGTTAATTAATGAAAATAATGACAGAGTTACAAAAATCAGAGATGATTAAGAACTTAAAGACCATCCTACCCATTTCTCTGCCAAGGAGGGTTTGTTCTTAATGGCACATTCTGCTGTTCTGCATCAAACTTTTAAAATTACGCCAGCAGTAAGAGTCACATCTCCTTCCTTCAGAGCCGTTTGTGCATTCAGACTGATTCAGAGGAAGAAGTAAAACCTGAGAACAGAGGTTCTGCCAACTTCCTATCATTATTCTGACTTAACTGCTAGGAGATTATTTTGAGTAATTACTCTTGTCCCTTACTGCATAAACATTTCAAATACCTGTAATCTTCACACAGCTCAACTCTATCAGTGATAAACCAATCCATCCCCTTTAGGTAACATCTAACGGTAAAATCACATACCACTGGGTTTATAACCCAGACTATTACAATCTCCATTATTCAATATTGCTTATTATTTTGTACTTACAAAGTCAGGGAGATGTGATTTTATTGCTTGCAAATCATTCTTACATTAGTCTTATGCTGTTATAACTTCACTTTGCTTTTCCAGATAAGCTTTTTGCTTCCTGCATATTTAAATAGCAGCTCTAATTATCCCTACTTGATTGCCCTCCTCTTGCAAAGCCTTTCTACAATATCATCTGCAGTGAATTCTTCATCTTACTTAAGATTTAAAAAAAACCCCAACAAGATACATCATATTCTTTAATTTTAGTAAGAGCATAGAGGTGTTTGGTTGTTTTTTGGGTTTTTTTTAAACATGCATAGTGAGTTCCATCTTCAGGTATCTTTTTTCCAAAAAATACAGCAAGAAGGACAGATTGCTGATATAGCATTGGTGAGAGTAACAGTACAGACCAGTGCACAGCAATAAAGTCAATTTAAAAAACCCAAAAAAGGACTATTGACATGGTATCAGATCACAGAATCATAGAATGGTTTGGGTTGGGGGGGACCTTAAAGCTCATCCAGTTCCAACCCCCCTGCCATCAGCGGGGACACCTTCCACTAGACCAGGTTGCTCAAAGCCTCATCCAGCCTGGCCTGGATCAGCACAGAAAAGTTCAGTTCACTGTCTAAAAATATTGATTCTTTTGCAAAACATGCTTAAGAGTTTTCTGGATTTATTTCCAACCACAGTTGCATAAAACACTTTCTATTCCTAGTTCATCGGTAAACAGAAGCTACAGTTCATGATATTTAATGCGTTAACTCAGGTAAGCCATTCAAGGAAATGCACATTACAGTAGCCTAAAACACACCAATAAAATCTGAGTCAAAACTCATGTTTCCTACAAGAATTTTATTAGTCTTTTTGGTCATTTTTGTAGAGGTTTTGCTATTCTGGTTACCGATGAGGTATTTTGGTTTAATTATAATGGTGTTTGGTAACATCATGTGTTGTTAAAGTTTCCTGACATTTCCCATTAGGAATTCTCATTTTAGCTTCTTGCAACTTTACCAAACCAAAGTGTATCTACTGGAGCCGATGTCTTGCACGGCACATAGCAAAAGTAATAATAGATACAGTTCAATCTCCAAAACCTCGACCTATTGCTCTGAGGCATGAGGTCATCCCTTCCTCCTCCTGCCTTGCTCACTAACCCACAAAGTTTCTTGCAAACAGTGACTATGTCTATCATGCAATCCTGATTTTGATCCTCCAGCACAGATCTGTTCTTGTCATAGAATCATAAAGGTTGGAAAAGACCTCCATGATCATCCAGTCCAACCATCAACCCAACACCATCATGCCCAATAAACCATGTCCTGAAGTGCCATGTCTACATGTTTTTTGAACACCTCCAGGGATGGTGACTCCGCCACTTCCCGAGGCAGCATGTTCCAATGCTTGAACACTATTTCAGTAAAGAAATTTTTTCTAATATCCAATCTAAACCTCCCCCAATGCAACCTGAGGTCATCACCTCTCATCCTATCACTAGATACTTGAGAGAAGAGATCAACACCCACTAAGACTTTATGTGGAAAGAAAAGTGACTGAGACTGCATACACAACTTTGCATTCAGTGATCTTCCACCCGGACAATCTTAAATGCAGCATTTCTTTACTGATGTGCTTGGCTCTGCAATAGCAATTTACATTTTTATGTATGTGTGGTGTAACAACATACAGGAAAAAGAGGCAACACAGGTGTAGCACAACCATATTGCAATGTCTTCCTGAATTCAGCTTGCAAGCTGCGTTCTTCAGGACCTACTCCTGCAAAAGCAACTTTAGCAATATGTGATAAGAGCCTGGGACTATCTCCCAAAGAAGACATCGGCAGAGAAGGATAGGAAAAAAAAAAAAAGAACAAAAGAGGGGGTCCAGTTGTAACTGTGATTTTCAGGTCCATTTGTGTTAAAGTAGTACCAAAAACTGCCTGGAAAGGTAAAAAACAGTTCTGAGGCCCTGAATGCTCACAGAGGGCTTTCATTATGATAAGCAAGGCACTACTTTATCAAATAAAACCAACCAACCACACAGAAACAGTAGTCCATCTTTGAGTCAAAGATCTTTCTTAGGAAACATGACATTCAGCCAAGAAAGCAAGCTTCTCTTTCATCTCCTTGGTTCTTCTCCACAAATTATACACCACTGAAGACTGGTAGTGCTTTATCTACCACTACCTCGCATGCATGACAAAGTACCACAGCCGTTCATGAAACAGTTGGTTTCATGCACAGCACTGATGAGAAAGCAGGGTGGCAGGGTACAGGTTCTACAAGCTCTGGCAAGTCAATCAACTGGGGCTGACCTGACCAAACTAATCAACTGGGAATAAAATTCTGCTGCTGTGCACGACCAGTGCCAGGATACATCGAAGCAGCCTGGCTGAAGAAGGCAAGACTGTTTGCCAGCTTAGTTTCCTGTACGGAGGCTAGCTCAAAATCTTGTAACTGCCCAAGATGATGACAGAGGGGTCAAGAGAGCAAGTTCAGAACACCTGCAATACAGCCTCTGGTTCAGACAGACAAGAAAGGATACCTGGCTATGTTCTGGACTGGGTTTTATTTTCCTTTTCTTTTTTCCAGATTGATGACTTCAAAAGTAACACATCTTGAGACCCACAGTAGAGATGTCCCGTTGTGATTTTACACTTTACTCTGCTATAATGCTACAGCTCTGGTAAGAGCAGAAGCAAAGCACATCGATTCTGCTGTCTGGGTCCACCCACAGGGACTGAACCTGCACTGGAGTCGGCACCATGAGGTCAGAGATGGCTTCTCACCGGCTCGGAAACAACGCGAAGAGAATAACTCAGGCAGATCCACAGTGACCTTCACAACAATCCTCACAAAGTTGGCTGTGATTTAAGAGAAAGTTATACTGGTAATAAAGTTATACTGGTAACAGGTTAAACATCTCAAAGCAAACACTTCATATTAATAAAAGCTCTTTTATTATTATTTATTTTTATTTTTTTCCCCAGCAAGACTGGGACCTACCAGGACCCAAGTACAACTGATGTCACCAGATCATAAGCAAAGTCAGGTAAGGATGCCTTAAGACTTTTTGCAGCAAGGTAACCCTCCTCTGCTAGTCTATTCAAGACCAAAACACGAGAATATTGAGAATATTATTGGAAGAATAATTCTATTTGAAGCTCAGTAAGTAACTCCCAGATTTTCATATGTACAGTAATTTGATTCTATTTTTATCCATTAAAGAACATTTGGATTAACAGATTGAAAAAGTTCATTCACAGCTTTTTATCTATACGACTGTTACAAACCCTATCCCTGCTGCCCATAGAACTAACCAAATCAAGGCAGAAATTACATTTACATGTTCTTGAAAATATTTTAAAATCATCATTAACACGGGTGATTTCATCTTATTTTACTTACGAATCCAAAGTTGCATCCTGAATGCCATTTCTATAGAAACTGAGTGCCAAATATTACCAAGTTCCAATTTTACTCTCTATTTAAAAATATCCTGACAGCATTCAGACAAATTAAATTTAAAATCACACTTAAAGCAAAGCTTTTGCATGCCACCGTAATATTTCAGGCAGCAATTTCAAGAAAGGAAAGGCAGAAAACAGACTGTGCATATACTACAGTTCAAAACAGATTCCTCATGTCAAATGGCATAATTTTTCCATTTTTTTCCATTAAAGTTATTTTAAATCTGATGAATATATGTACATGCATAATGAAACTTTTTCAGTGGTTCTTTTTGAATTACTATATATACTCTAACACTGCATACACTAATAGCATACACATATATACAAATCCACACGTAAATGTATGCACTCATGCACACAATATTCATACAAAAAGTATTAATGGAAGTTTTTGACTGGATGTTACCCCTTGTAAACATGGTAAATGTAACTACTGCTTATGGCTGGGTTCATTAACTAAAAATGTTGCTACTGTCTACACAATTAGTGTTGCTCACGTAAGAATGGATGACATGTAAAATGCTAATTTACAGACTCAGCTCTTTGCAATTTACCATCAGGGTCTCTCTCCACTAGGAAGTTCAGCGGCTGATTGCTACAACCCTCATAGAATAACTTGAGCTGAGACCTCACTCAGCACTGGGAGAAAAAAACTCTGCAGGCATCCCCACAAAAAAAAAATAAAAAAAAGTAGTTTTGCATTAGCTGCAAACACATATTCTGACATGTTGTCATGGAAAAATGGTGTCCCAAAAGCCACAGTCCACTGTGACTGACAAACATCCCATCTTCCAAGAGAAGAGACATTATACTTAGAGTAGCAGTTAATGTCATTGCAGAGAACTCTTCTCACAATTTCAGCTGTTCATCAACTTGTTCTTCCTCAGTCCTTTTCCTAAAATCTTTAGCTCTAGAGCACCTGCAGTCCAAGAGATCTGCTCACATCCCATCTGAAAGCTACTCTGAATCCCCACACCAAGTATGGAATTCTAATCATTTAAGGCTGGACCTCATGTCCCCATTACAGGTTGATGCAGCACTTGATAAGCAGGTACAATTAAGCTATTAACTTCAAAACCACATTATTTCTCCAAAAGAAAACACCAGCACCAGTACAGCCATCATTGCCTAAAATATTCCAGGACTTCACCAGAGCTGTACCAGCTGCCTCTTTTTTAAATATCTAACACACCCAACTAATTCAGAGACCAAAAATAGTAATTTATTGCTATTATAATGTATTATACTTACAAATACTTACATTATTTATGCCTTTAAAACTTCTGAGCAGATTCATCAGTTGTTTCATTTCCCTTTCATGGATGCAGCACTCTGCTGTATCTAACTTTCCACAGAGCCTCACCACCTTCCTGCCAACAGGGCTCTCTACCCTTCAGTGTACAAACTATTTTGTTTTCAAAGATCTATTCTATACAGGGTAAGTTTTCAGTAGCAACTTAATGCCTTTAAATTCTTTTCTGCAACCTCTGTGTTAGTTTATCAGAGCAGTCATTAGGTGTGGGCACTTCGAGGCTGATGGGTATATCTGAGCTAGCCCACTTCGAGCTAACTGTGTTCAATTTAACATTCTCCAAGCACTGGCAGTCCTCATTCAAGCCAAGTGTGAAAGTTTTTAAATTAGCTTTCACAGTTTGATTCACAGAGAGCAAATGCAAAATGGCACAGGATTAATTTTTTCCCCAACAACACAGTGCAACAAAATAGCCCAAAGGCTATTTTAGTTCATTTGCTTTAACTATCAGGGAAGATTCACAGCACAGAGTGTGCTCCAACAGAGACAAAAGCTCAAGAGGACTTTCAAAGCTTAATATTGCCCCTATTAATTAAAGTACCATACGTTTGTACAGCCTTTCCACTTTGTCACTAGATGTTAAAATGGAAGTCTAGGCCACTGAAGACAAGCTGCACTGATTATTGCTTAAAAGATGAACATATCAATATATTTTTCTCATTTTTATTACAGATCACATTTTTAATATTTAATAAACATTGGTACTGGACTGTAAAATGGTCTATATAGAAATCCACATTTTCCTTGGGAAAGTACAAATCTTGACTTCTCATGTAATCTTACAATGCCTCTTTTCATCAGTCTGTCTGTATTTGCAAAGATACAAGTTAAAAAGGAAGCTAGAATACTGAATCACCTATTGCAAAAATTATTCGTTAACTCCCACCAAACGTGGTAGAGCAGGATGGAAATTTAGCTTTCTTGGCACCTTTTATTTTCCCAGTAATACCACTAAGCACATACACTGAGTTTACACTGTCAGCTTTCTGAACGTGCAGTGTCTCTTCACAAAACTGTCTCAAGTACACAATTTCCCTTTGAGCAAGTACAGAGGGTGTGTATGAGCTGCTCCATCGACAAATAGAAAAGTTTAACACACACAAAACCTGATTAAATACACTCAAGTCTTCAGAAGAAAAATATTTCTCAAATTTAAGAGGCAAACTAAAATCTCTACTAAGAACTTAACTCATCTTGTCAAAGTACGCATAAGAATATTAGACAAATCCTAAATCCCTGTTCTTACAATGTGGTTCATGCAAAACTGCAGCTTCAGGATCAGAAGATACAACATACAGTGAGATCAAAGTCAACTAACTTCAGTGGGAGCCTTTCTATTATCTTCAGAAGTTTTTATGTAAGATTCACAACTCATAATTGCTCTTTAATTCAGATTATTTCTAATACTCTAATAGCCAACAATTCTAATCTAATGTAATCTAATAATTATATCAATAGTGGTAACTCACATCACTTAAGATAGAAAGTATCTTAAGGTATGAAGAATATTTATAGTGAACTATTTTTTAATTTTTTTTTTTTTTGCATGCACAGATGGACTCCACCTTCAAACCACAGATTCCAGATTTGATATAGCCCAGGACATGAAGGTCACAAACCATGAAGTCAAAGGCCTATCTGTCAGTGTCAAAATGTTAAGTCACTGAGGTGAATATGTCAGGCACTTCTTGATAGGATTCAGAATCCTAACCTCAAATATCAACCTAGTTTTACAAGTATCTTCTATTTTGCGCTAAGAAGTTACATATTTGCATTACAGTGATCATAAATATCACCTTATTTTGTAAGCAAGAAGCCTCTTTCACAGTAGATTCACAAGCAAAAGACATTAGGAAAACTGCATTTGTTAAAATTTGAAAACAGAAACCACATTGTCTATTTATTAAAGCATATTTACAGGATATTTTTAAAAAATCTTCTAACTCTTTCTTCAATCCAACTCCAGTATTACACAAAACTCCAGACAAGTCAATGAGAAGACACAGAAGATCCACAAACTAGCTTAGTTTCAGTGAGATTAAAATTTTACGAGTTTGCATTTAAAATCTCCAGCTGCAATAAGAATATGCTACACAAAAACCTAGGTAGTAGGAATGCAGCTTGTGTGAAAAAAAACTGAGACTCCGAAGTAGCCAAGGTAGGGTTGGGTCTGTGAGCACAGACAGTGGCAGGCAGGCTTGCACGGCCTCCTTGAAGCTCTCATGGTGGCACATGAGCAGTACTCCTGCTGCTGAGCTTAAAGTTAAATCTGGTACAGCTACAAAGGCCAGAAATGCAGGTTTACATGGAAATAAAGAGTAATTTTGATGTGTCTTTATATTCATTTTATGAAACCTTTTCTGATTCTGTTTATATAATAGAATACTTAAGACTAAATTTCATTGATTTAAACATATCAGAAAAATCCAAGTTAACACATACAAAATACAGAACTGAGAAAAGAGATTATTTTTTAAAAACCTACTTTACTAATGCCTTTAGACCATTAGATCTTGTCTATAACTACAGACAATATAAATCCTTAAGACAAACAATCACGAAGCTTTACACCCTTAAGTATAATTCAGCCCACAATGTACAGAACTTCTCTGGTGGCAAGTGCAACTCAAAAGTTCTCTGAATTAACTTCTAAAAATTATAAAGCTTTATCAGTTCAGATGGTTAACAACTACAGGTTATATGAGAGCCAGACTTGTCAGAAATTGCAAAAGAGACACAATCCAATTGTTAAGGAAAGTAATTAATACACTTTTCTGGTCACTTCATGTCAGGTGCCAACAGACATCAGAATCACTAAACAACACATTCACATGAGACATCATATGTTTGTGAATATTTATGCTTAAGAAACTTTGAATTCTATCCAAATATAAATGCCACAGTATAACTGATCAGTCAGGATCATGAAAGTCTTCTGGAGTATTCTCACTGCTAAAACAAAAGATTGTGAAAAATTCAGGTTTTGGTGAAAGTGAACTGTCGATGGATTATTGGTGATTCCAGAGTGGGGGCAAAGCGCTCAATGGGAATGGAAAATGGTCCCAGTATAAACAAGCCCACATAGGATGACTGTGTAACACTTTGCAAGTAGTAAGCAGTAAAAACATAGGCTATCCAGTTGTTAAGTGATGTACAGCACATAATCTGACACATTTTCGATACTAGGATTCTGACATTCAAAGTAGAGCATACAAATGACAGAAGCAGCATGGCTAAACTTCTTGTGGTCATCTGAAAGTCTCACCTACTGCATTTCAACTTTCAGAAATCCATATTTATTTTAATTTTGAGAAACTAATTAATGCTGATCTCTACTGAACACATGAAAGTATGTATGTGATGATGAAAGGCTTGCCCTTTCGACAGCAATGAGCTACTCATGGAAATGCAGCCTCAGTTGTTAAAACGATACCCGATATAAAGAAACACTCAGCACAGCAGGTCCCACCAAAGTGTGAACCACTAAGAGAAGTTTCATTTAATTTGATATATAAATATATGTTTCCATACCTAGTTTTAAAATAAACATCAGTTCTGTGCATACACATTTTTTATAGATTTGACTAAAAGAGCAGACAAGGTGACATGAGCAAAAGCTGTATCAGTTTTCACAGCAATGCAGCTTCTTGAAATAAAGGAAAAGTAAGGCTAACCCTAGGGATTGATACCATTTTAATGAATTGATACTACAAGAGACACCAGATAAACCTAAGATGCCTTACAGGGGGAAAAACTCCTAAATACATGCTGAAATAAGTAGCAAAATAACGTCACTGTTTCAATACATTACTTTATATATTGATTAGATGGTCTAGATATGTATGTGTATATACAGAAGCCTGTATCTACTTAAGACAATCTTCAAGTGACAATTTGTAACTCAAAAAGTAAGCGTTGGTTAAACTAAATGCTACCAAAGAAAGAGTTAACATGCAAATCATCACTCGGCTTAACGTAGTGTCTGATCTGTAACAGCATGGAACAAACAACTTCAAAACAGTTACGCTGGTGCAACAGAGCTGTGCCAATTTACACTGGATCCAGGATCTGTCCCAGTGTACAGTTCCTTCATTCCCTCCATTAAATCATGTTTGCCAGCAACTACATTGTACTAATGGGTGCACAAAGCTATTCTGCACCTGTCGATTACCAAGGCATCTGTGCAAACACAGTGAAACGGAAAGAAGTGAAGCAAGGAACCCTACCTGTAAAAATAAACCTAAATCAATACAAATAAAACTTGAACACTTGGCAGGTATGGCTGACTTCTTGTTAAGTATAAATGGTATCAAGGCATGTTTTTAGCTCAATACTACCTAACAATGTTTAAATAAATCACTTTATATCTTACCAAACAATAGTCTTTGCAGTTAACTGTCCAAATGCAAAACAAAGTAAATCTTCAAGTGGCAAATGCTCAAGATGAATGAACACGTTGAATTCCTGAAAAGTTTGGTTTTCTTTCAAGGAACTACAGAGTTACTTTTGCTTTCTCACTAGGTTCAGTGCTGTTTGATTTTGATGGCTCAGAGAGAATCACCAGTCCTGGTAGAAAATCTTCAGTTCTGCTTTGTGTTACTCCTATTTCCGAGACAACCAGTACACAGCAACAGTACAAATCCAAGAAGTGGAATTTCCACGAGATGTTACACTTGCATGAGTAGCTGTTATTGCCAGCTGCAGCAGCCAGAATATCAATTTACTCACTGCACAAATTTTAGAAAGCATGATATAAAAGTGAAGGCAGCCTTATCATTACCTGCTTGTTTTCATTTCAGAAAGCTGCTTCCCCTTGCCTTCTTTAAGTACCTACTAACAGGGTTTTTCTATTGCAGTTCATCTTGAAAATTAATCATCATAAATTTAAAAACATTTTCTTGCAAATCTGTCAGATTTGTAGTGCTATTTCATTTATTACAAGACCACATGACGCATCAGAGCTCTGTATTTGAACATGACATATTTTCACTTTGTTTTGATACCACATTCGAAAATTGTTCCTATCAATCGTTCACTGGAGCCAAAACTTAACTGTCTTGTTCACTGAAACATTAAATGCCAAGTCACACAGATGAATAAAAGCATTTGCAAGTTTAACATCTGCATTTGCAGTTGCAAACATTTGCAAAAGTTTCCTGTCGAAAAGGTTTATAGAAGAGAATCCACAAAAGTGAATGAAGTCCACAGTCAGTACCGAAAACAATTATTCCTAATAATTTTGGTTATCAGATCACACTGAAAGTTAAGAGATTTCATAAACAGGCTGATCTTTAAGTAGAATTTTCAGAGTTTACAGTTCAGATTTCTATGCAACTTCCATGCATTTGCTGGACTCGGCTTATTGTTTAAGATCCAAGATTTTCTGCATCGTTCGCTAGAAAGGAGTAAAAAACTCAAACAAACAGGCCACATACTTACATTCCCCATAATGCATCATTTTCTCTCTAAACAGTGGCAGCAAACAGGCACATCCAATACAGTATTACTTTCTTCTCTCATTCATGACGATGTCACACACAGGTTCTTTGATTCTGAAAAAGAAGCATTTCCCAGGTTCTAAGGACAGAGGTACCCCAACCAATCCATCATGCTTTGTGTGCTAATGATAGACTCATGCATAAGAGGCACCAGAAGCAGTCAGAGGCAGCAGGCATGAAAAGGAGTGAATCAACTGTCAAGGGTTGTGATCTGAAGGACTGCAAGGCTGTGATTAGAATTTTCAATCAGGACTTCCACAATTCATCACGCTACAAGGGAAGCGGGGGACATAGGTCTTCATCAGCCTTTTCTGCTATTGGCATAGCGAGTTCCAGGGCATTAAAAAAAGGAAATCTTAACGTCTTACGTTTATAAGCAGGTATGTTTGAATCTTCAGGGAGTGGAAAGCAAAAGATTTTCTGGGACTGCATAACTACTCCTTTTTGTCTGCATACTCAAAATAAAACCAAGATTATTTGCAGCACAGCCTTTCAGCTGATAAAAAAAGAAAACACAGCTCCTGTTGTAGGAATATCTATAGACACCTGAGCAAGGAGTAGCCCTGGAAACTTTTGTCTGTTGTCTTAAGGGATATGAAAAGGAAACCCTTCATCAGAATTTGCTAAGACACTCTGTGAAACTTCAGAAAATAAAAAGGCAGAGCTCTTCACAAGGACAGTGTTCTCACGATCTCCATGAAATCACCTGCAGCACTTGACGGGTGGCATACAGTCACATTTTCAAAATGTGAGAAGGACCAGTAAGTTGCCTGAGTGAATAAGTTCGGAGTAATGAAACAAGTGGTCTAACTTTATTTTCCTTATGGTATTTGTTTGCCTTCATACTAATCCTCCTGACTCTCTAAAGAAAAAGATAATCCCACAATTTAACAGACTCCAAGAGGACTCAGAGCTCTGCTACAGCCTCTGTTTTGAAACAATCAGAAAGTCCCAAAACCTCTTCAAATGTTCTGCTTCTTCTTCCCCCTCCTTTCTCTCCTATGAAATACAGTAACTCTGTCTCACTGAATACAAATTTTACAAGAACTCATTCACAAAGGGGACTGCTGCCTCAGACAACAGGACTTCAAACAAAATACCAGCCCAGAATTAGGAACTGGGCACTGGTGACTTGAACGAAGTGCCACAGGAACGAGCGGTCTGTCTGTATCAATGTCACTGCAGAGTCTTTGTCTCAAAATCTAGATCCAAGTGACAGCTCAAGCAGATTAGACATTTATTGAAATATATGAATGAAGCATTATTTTAAAAGGCAATTTGCATGTTAAACTATGAATGATGAACAGTAAAGACAGTTCTTATTTGCATAATTAATGTTTCAGTTATTGATATTCCTTCAGAGGGTCACTAGCCTTTCTTCTCCTAGTTAATTAATTAATAAAGCAACTCCTTTTATGTAGGTAATTGTAATCACTTTAATACTCAAAGGCATGTAAAATATCTGGCACTTTTTTTTTTTAATGTTGCAACCCTAGTGACACAACGATCATTTGCATAAGTGTAAACACTGAATGGGTCCATTTAACTCCTGACTAGAAAGAATTCCTTTGAAACTAACAGGAAAGAAATACATAAATTACAGGCAAACATGGCAATATGGGCAAGATCACCTTTCGTCCTTACATCACAACAAACATATTTTCCTTAATGCAAATCTCAGCTTCGAGACAATATACTCCTAAAGGGGCCAATCTGTCCTCACATTTAGCTGAAGACTGCTCTAAGAAGATAGAATAATTTAGGAAAGAATAGATGTTTATGGGAAAACAAATACAAAGTAGAAAACTGTTAGCAAGTAGAAAGCTTTAAACACTCAACATTTTAGAGGTAATACAGAACTTTTTCTTTTTCCATTAAGAAATACACAAACAAATCCTGCAAACAGAAGCCTGATCCTACAAAACCCTGTTAGGAAAGACTTGGTGCCCATGGTAGATCTTGCTCAAGTCAGGTGAGATTGTTACTTTGCTCAGTAGCCAGAGCTTACATGCAGCTGCAGCAGATCAGGCATCACGCAAAATTCAACCTGGAAAGGTCAACTGAATGCACTGCTTGATGAAAATAGGAAAGCTAAGAGTTTATGAAAACTTATTTCCCCTCCCTCTTCGGAGACAGTACTGAGTGACCAGGTTCAGTACAATATTATGAACGTCTTGATCCACAAGTTAGTTTGAAAGCTACGCAGCCTGTCTGTGAGCTATTGTCTCACAAGTCAATTACTACAGCTTCTTGGCTGCATTTCTCAGTCTTGCTCCATTCATAATCCATCCAAAATGCTACTGCAAAAAACATTTTAGTGGCCTCTTTCATCATGTACCCCCCTGATGTGGGAGAACGAATACTGGGATTACCATTCTTTTCACACGTAATATGCTCAAACCACTAGGAACTTGTACTCATCCCATTTCTGACCCTATCTACAACACCACACTTTCCTGTCAAACAAGCATCTTCATGGGGGGAGTTCCAGGCTGCCCTCCTAAAGCAGTGCCTCCAAAGCCAATTCTTTGCTGTTAAAATGTCAACTTGAATACATCTCTTATGGTGTGATTTAATGAAAGGGAAAGAAAGGCATAGAAGATGTCGGTATCTGAGTACGGACACCACTGACTAGCTGATAACCAGAGTCCCATCATTCTGGTATTTCCTCATCAGAAAACAGCTACTGCCTCTACTATCAAGCATTCTGAGAGAGAGGTCTGAGGTTTTTTCTGTTTTATGCAGTGCCTCACACCACTGAGGGAAACTGAAAGGAAGGAGGGCCCCAAGCCACCTCTAGTTTGGGGAATGGCATGGCCACGTAGATAATAAATGTTATTTGTTTTGTGCACTCATCTGCGTCGTATCAGCTGATAAAATCTTGCAAATATTCCAGACATCATCAAGGACCTTTGCAACCTGTTTTCAGATTGTAAACCTCAGATCTGCTCTCCATCTGAGAGATCATAACAAAATGTGAAATAACTTTAAAATTGAAAGTAATTTCACAGAAAATGGAAGCAGATACTGTAGGAAAAAACACATTGCAGACTTGCAAATACTCTCATTTATGTAATCTTGATCTAAAATCTTCCAGGGGACTGTTTTGATCTCTCTCTCGGCAAGCACACCAAACAGAGCCTTTTAACCTCTGCACATCTTTTTAGCCAGCAGTTGGTTGTGTTCTGCTAGAACTGGGTGTTCCAGCAAATGGTATTCAAAACATGCAGGTGTAAGGAATGCAGACACTAAGTAGATTATGAATAAAACACTCAGGTATTCTTTTCCCTATTTCTCAGTAATTACTCACAGCCAAGGAACATAATAGAGATCTGCTTCTTCAGTGTCTCACTTCTAAAGGATCGATGTGGTGCAAACACAGGCACTACAGGACTTAATAACAAGTTCTAACAGCTTCTTACAAGACAAGAGTCTCCTCGACAGCTTTCTCCCAGGCACTGAGGAGCTAGCTAAATAGCTGCTATTAGTGTATATTCATGTCTTTTTTTTGTCAAAATCATACTTAATAAACACAAAGAACCTACAATGGTCAGCTCCAAGAGAAGATATAAATGAAATTCTAAATTTAAAAAGCTCCATTAAATCAAGTTAGCAATTTTATCTCCAGGGATAACAATTTGGCTTGCAGTGGTGGGCTAAATAATGCAGTTCAACACATTAAGAACAGATCTGTATTCAGACTGAATGGACTGTTAGCTCAGAAAAAAGGCAGGAGGTAAAAGAAATGCTGAAGCAGCTCTGTTTCCTGCCCACAGCACACTTTCTCTTCTCCTTCATCTTCCAAAACTATCATGATCATACATTCATCACTGTATCTTGCACATTCCCCGAGAAAGAGACAAAATAGGTCTCAAAATCTCTGTCTTAATGGGTGTCATCAAAAGAAATACCAATTCATCTGGATGCAGCACATGTAACATGCATAAAACATCCAGAAATCAGTGTCATTATAGAGTGAGGTTTCTCCTTTGCCAGCCAGCTACTGCAATAGCAAGGGCTGGTTTTATTATTTCATACTGCAGATACCTTCACTTCCCCAGAGTGCATTTACCAGCAAGCCTGGAAATTTCTCCTCTGACCAAGAGAGAAGTCACCTTTTCTCTCTCTGCAGTCACAGTTTGAGCCATGCAGTTCTCCCTGAGACAGTGAAAAGTTTCTCTGTTGTCAGCACTGAAAGCTTCTCTTAAAATAGTTCTATTATTTTGTATGTATCCGCATTTTCATCAAATTTAGTGGATACATTTTATGAAACTGTTTGAAAACCTCAGGATTTAGGTTAGAAAAAGAACATGAAATGTAGGCTAGGCTATAGTGGGCTTTCTAGGGAATACCCCACTAAAGCAATCTCTTGATAGGTAAGGTATCTTTCTTGCTGTAAAAGCAATGATTGTTGAGCACAGATTTTCAGTGGGCTCTGGAGGTTTAAGGTCTTAGAAAGACCTAATTTCATTCCAAACTATCTGCTTGCTTCCTCTGGATTTTATATCTGTGTGAGTTCAAATGGAACACAGAACTGAGCAAAAGAAATGATCATACACCATTACAAAAAAACTTCGGTTGAATTTTCTGTATCTTATAAATACCATCTAATGCTGTCAGGTTTGCTAGAGAATATTTATTGGTTTGACTATCTAAAAAGGATTTTTTTTCCAGAAAAAGAAAGAAAAATTATTATTACTGAATCGGCAAAGTTCAGATAGGAGGGTGAGAAATGTAAAATTATGTGATTTCTATTCCATCAAAGTGAATGAAAACCTTAATGTTTCTGTTCCTATCTCAGGCATACCTATGAATATTTTTAAAGCAGAGATATAATACTCCACCAATGTTTTTACTCCTATTTTTGCACTACTTGATTTATAATTTTGACTCCAAAAAGGTTCCATTTTCACAGATATTCATACCACCTGCCCTATTTCAAAAAGATAGGATTTATTTGTTAGCCGAGTGGCATTCCAGTTTAAAACTTGTGCAATATCAACATCCTGAATACAGTTAAGAACTGCAGCTGTATATACCAACTAGACAGACAACAAAGAATTTCTAACACCCTGCGTTTTAATTCTTCATATAACTTCTTTTGTGATGAAAACCCTGGAAGTGAAAGGATTCCAGACTCATCTTTTGTGCTGCCTTTTCAGGACATGCTGAACATCAGAAGCTTGACAGAGTGTGTGTGCAGTGTGGATGATAAGGCACACTCTAGTGGGTTTCTTCCTACTATTTCAACTCGTATGTATCTCCTCCACTGTTTAACTGATGACTACTCAGTGCATCAGTTACAAAAAAACAGACATTCTCATTTCCTTTACATTCCTCCTCAAATAAATAAATCAGTATCAAAACACTTAACTGCCAGTCATTTTGCTTTGTCCCTTTGCTGCCTCACACCAGCCAGCGTGAACTCAAGAGATGCAGAGCAGTGATTAAATTGTAACATGGAGCATTGAGAGCAATAACTAACTGAGCGGTTATAAACAAGTAACACAGTTCTTCATAATTCAGTAAAATGCATTATTTGATTTTGTGTGTATTTTTGAAAGCCAAAGTAGCAGTGCTTTTTTACTCATGCAATAACATTACTGCTTAATGGTGGAAAGCACAAGAGAGCAATATATGGTCTACAAATAAAGAGTAAAATGTGCAAGCTTAACAATACAAGTTTATCTTCCTTATGAATTACTTAGGCAGTGCTTTTATTATACGAGATCCATTGTTTCCTGATCTGCGAATTACTTCCTGAATCTATCAACTATAATGGGAGAAATGTATTTTTCAGTCTTACTCTCTAAAAAAAAAAAACACAACCAAACAAACAACAAAACCAACCTCACAACAAATCAGTCTAAGCAGGTGAGTCTAAACTGGCACCAAGACCAAAGTACGTCAAGTATGCACTCACTGGCTCCCTGGAACACTAAAGGATTTTTTTCGAGGGTGGGAGCAAAGAGATGAAAGGATTTAAGTGGAAATTATACAATGATCGTACAATTCTGGAGTATTACCATGTTTGTGAGGGATTATTAAAAGATCAGGTAGGATTTTTCTAGCCTTATTTCAGACACCTCCAGGGAAACAAATTCTGCAATGCTCTGTAGGAGATAAAGAACAACCTGAGTATATTAAAAGGCTCATAGATATAATTCCATGAACTACACGTTTTCTTTGTAACTCAGACACCTTAAAGTGTACAACACATCTATTGTAGTCCCTGCATTTCATATGTTTTTGAAGGATGACATTTCTACTCACTATCTGCATGTCTTGAATTCTCTAGTGAGGGTGCAAGAACAGTAATATTCTTTTTACCCATGTATCCTCCTCCCCCTAAATTCCAACACCACATCCCAAACTCATTCACCTGAGCAAAATAATTCAGACATGTATAGTCATTAAAAACACCATGATTTTCCTGAATATGAAAGATAGAGGTGGAGGTGCTTTTATATGCTCCTGAAAACTGATGTCAACAGTATTATGTGGCAGAAGATACATGTACTATATTCTTGCTAATGACATACCAATTGCTATGAAACCTCCAGTAAGTCACGTCTGATGCACCACGGGGTATTTTTGTAGCATTAGAACTGCAAAACAAATACAAAAGGCAAAGCATAGAATCATAGAATCGTTAGGATTGGAAGGGACCTTAAAGATCATCCAGTTCCAACCCCCCTGCCATCAGCAGGGACACCTTCCACTAGACCAGGTTGCTCAAAGCCTCATCCAACCTCGCCTTAAACACTTCCCGGGAGGGGGCATCTATAACTCCCTTGGGCAACCTGTTGCAGTGTCTGACCACCCTCACAGTGAAGAACTTCTTCCTAACATCTAATCTAAACCTCCCCTCTTTCAGTTTAAAGCATCTAAATCTGTCCAAATGCTGTGACTCCATGTACAACATTCCTTCTTCAGAAGCTCTCAGTCACTTCCCAAGTGTAGGGTTCATCAAGCTGGATTAATTTATTTTTCAAGCTCCTCACATTTCAAATCCTCTTCTCACCAAGGCCAAAAGACCAGCATAGTCTAAATTCTGCTCTTCCCAGTCAACAGGACTCTTGGTATCAATGACCTTTGCACTCTACCTCACAGGAGTCATCAGCTGTAACACATGCTCTCAAAATATTCACTGTCACGTGCTGACAGAAGAAGGTAGGTTTTCCTTCAGTTGTCTGACTGAAAGGACCAGACACAGAGCACCTTAATGAGTACACGGTCTGTACGCAATGCACTCTTCCAATTACCTCTTAAATATTTGATCGCAGGGTCAGACATTTCACTGAAAAGTTGAAGCCATTTATTTATGATGCTGCTATGAACAGTAACAGTGCTAAATAATTCCCTTTAAATAAGTTACCTATTTAAATTTTCTCTACTCAAAGCTAGGACAGGAAGTACCACCTCTTATTAAGGTTGCCTGGCAGTTCCCACTGCAAGAATCTCCCTTCAATTGCTTGCAACTTTGACAGACTTTTAACTGTTCAAGCTCCAATTTTACACATCAAGTGTGTCTGTTTCAGGGTGATTTTCAGAACATGAGGGAAAAGGAATGAGTTGAATCACTTCCAAGATTTAGACTGTAGGAAAATAATATGTTTTGACCACGTTAAATAATCTTTACAAACTTAGATTTGAAAAGTTTTCTGGAATTTGAAACTGGGAGTAAGATCTGGTCTTCATATCCTGGCTCTGTTTTTCTTGTTAATCCTAAAAAAACCTCACAGAACTATCCAAACTATAAAATGTCAGATTTTACACTTGTCCCATGATTCCTCCTTTATACTAAAATCTCTCTACACTGTCATCCCTCCTGCTTCCTGCAGAAGGAACTAAAATGTGCACACACATTCCTATAAACGTTGTACCACAAAATGGGCTGTCCCTGTAACTACTGCTCTGAACTGTAATGACACAAAACACTGGAACCAACAGCCAGAGGTTTGTCTTTCTGTTAAAGCACCCAGCAAGCTGCTGGATTTGAATGCAGGAAGTACAAGAATCAGACCACAGAAGAGAGGAATAGTTTGATGTGTAATCTTCTATCCCAAAAACTGGAAGAGAAGAATTTGTGACTGCTGTTTAATAATGGAGAATTTGGGAGGTTTAGCCTGGGAGTCAAGTGGCAAAAACAGCTCCAGGGGAGGGCAGGATTAGAGTGGATGGAGATAGTTGTCTGTAAGAGAGGTGCTGTGTCCAGGTAAGGAGACAGGAGGAAAGGAGAGCTAATTCATGGTACCCAGGAAACTGGGATTAAGAACTAATGTGGAGAATATGCATCTCATTTGTCTCTATTAATGGTCACAAAGAACAGCAGAAACTGCTGCACAGCTGCTCAGTTAAATGCAATGGTGTAAACCTGTCCATAAGAAGGACAAAAAAATCTGGTCTTGACAATACACCTGCATCTCAATACAACGTGATTTGGTTTTACTCTTCCTCCTCAAAACAAAACTGGAGTTCTACTTCATTTACTAGGTTAAAAGCAAGACAATCCTACCATTACTGCTGTATCTCTTGTTGAATATTGTAAGCTAAATTATTTCAAATACTTTATTTCATTAGACAAATTTTCTAAGAAGACATAAATTAGGACATATCGTTCATAACATTTTCACTTCCTTTCCCTGTAACTCATTTCACTAGTTTTACACTTCATCAATTTACGCATTACTGCTAATATATAACATTTAAACTCTCTCACAAGAGAAAAAAAATCCAAATGTCTAATTAGAAAGCTATGATGGCCATTTCAGAAAGCGGTGTTACGTTCTCTACCTACATCCAATAATATGAAAGCACTGAAGTCAGAACCAAATGCAGATCTTGCAGGCCCACAGGTTTCTGTGCAGAGCAAGAGGTTTTTTTACTGTTTACTTGGGTACAAGGAAGAACTGAATCCCCAGAGTACAGAATCCATCTGTAAGATTTACAGCTACACAACAGCATCAAGCATTAAACGAGAGCATGAGAATGTCTGTTCTACAACAGCATAAAACCAAGGGCAAGTAACATTTTTTTATGTTAAGCATAACACATTTCTACACACAACTGAATCAACAATAATATATGAAATTATCTAATTGCAGGTAGAGCATCTCTGACTAACACGAGAAAAGTTAATTGCTAACGTTAGTTAACAGCAGAAAAGTTGTTTTCTACACAGATTTTTGCACTGAAATGTGACAACAACCTTTCAAACATCAATATGGGTAAGAATCATGCAAGAACAAAACAAAAAGAAGAAATGCATTAAAAGCTTTCACAAATCCTGAAGAAAGCTGAAGTCTCCATTACAACACATTGTCTGACTTACAATTGTTGCAAACATTCACCAGGAACTGTTTTACAAATCTTTGTACAAATGTGAACTCCTTCAAAATAAGCAAGATACAATTCTGTCATACGCTAAGAATTCTTTTACAGGTTGTATTAGTGTCTTAAAAGCATCACTGATCAATCAGAATTATCAGAGGAGGGGATTCAGTATTATGTCAGGTTTTTGAACACTGGAAATATGTGAGCCTCTGTACCACAATACTAATAGGCTGTTCAAAAAAGGCTACTGAATATATTCATCTACACATACACACACTCCTGAAAGGGAGAATTAGGACAGCAAATAACACCTTTGAAAACACCAAGGACTAAAAGGTATCCCACTCCAGTTAGCAGACCATTACACTGTTTCACCAGTTACTAGTTAAATATACAATTTTTCAGTGGAAAGAACGGGAGGCCCTGGGTAATAACACATCATACCAGTAACAGCAACTGTTTCTTTTCTGTACTGTGACTCTTTCTTCATCTGTTTTTCACATTCTATTTTTGAAATAATATTGGGTACACTGTAGGACAGCTTCTATAAGGCTATAACAATGAAACGTAATAGCCTTCTTTAACTTTAAAAGTAACCTTTTGCATGTGAGATTGGAGGTGGGAAGGTTCAATAAGATTGTTTTCTGAGTGCCAAAACTCAAGAGTTTCTCTTCCTAAGTGTGATATATTGTTATGAAATCGTAAGACAGACTCCATTAGTGATTCCTACTTTTACAGAAAAGCTTTTATATATATTTTATAATACAAATATTAAATATATTAAGATCTTTTTCATAAGCTTTAAAATAATCTTTAAAGAAGGGGAGAGAACAAACATCCTTGATTCACTCAGGCAAAACAGCTGCATACTACAACCAGACTCCTACACCCACGAGCATTCAGTTCTCCTGTGCCTAGTTTGATACTCACAGGTAAGTCAGACCTCCTGCCTGCTGTAGTAGACATTTACACAGCATTTGCTCCTCAGAATGAGTGACTAATTCCTTTAGCTCCAAACAGAGCACTGCAGACATACTGAGTTGCTGCACCATCATTCAGAAGCTTCCCTCTCACATCACTGCAGAGGTGCATTCAGAATTATTACAAGTTATTACTAGCATCTCACCAAAGTATTACACCAGTGTTTTTCACTTAAAGGAAACTAGTTTAAAACAAGCACTTTGTGAACTCTACTACAAGTTGCAAGGCATTTCAGTCTCCCATGTCTACCTCTCAAGCTTTTATTACAACTATAAGAAATATATGCAATAGATTAATATTTAGAACTTTACTCTTCTACTTCCATCATCCTTATAAATTGTTCTCCTATTAATTAGTTATTTGATCTCAACAAATTAGAAACAGCACAAAAATTACATTGTCTCTATACTGCTCTGTAACCTGTGTGCTTGTCTTCTGCTAAAAGCTTCTCTTTAAAGTGCTATTATTAATTGCCAAGCATTGGAACTGTTCCTCCAGAAATCATCCCCCCTGCTCTCAAGACAGGCGGACAAGATTTCCTCCACTTTTTGCAACTAAAGTACATCTGAATACACAATTCATTTTATTTTGCACTCTGCTCTCCCTAATGCATCCAGCACAGCCAACTTCTTACAGGAAGTAATTGCTGGAACAATTAGAACCCTCATAAGGACTTAACAAGATTAATATGCACTGTTATCACACCTGCATCTTATCTTATACAGCGATCCTAAAATGTTAAGGATGCAGCTCAACAGAAATACATCAGCAGTGACCAAAATCTGTATAACAATCTTCTGGAACTCTAGGCTGAACTTTTTCACATTTTATTAATGTGAAAACTAGAGAGCTATTATGAACAACTCCTATTCTTGTTCATTACAACTTAAGATTAAGTTGCTCTTTTTACCTAACACCTGCAACATTCATGTCTATCTGGGAAAGAATCCTCACAGATCCTGGCTCCAATTTCTTTTTTTCCAGTATTGTTTCAATACACAACAGTAACCTACACTGATCTCCAGAATGTTTTTTGGAGAAGAAACTGTACACACTCTAATTTCCTAGAAACCAGTATAATTCCTGGTGGTTTCCTGATGCCTGTTTTTCCTAACAAATCAAACCCCAGACAGCCTTGGAAAAAGCCAATGTTAGTCTCTCTCATGAAAATACATGTCCACGTGTGAAAATGAAATACATTCACTATCATTCAACATAAGAGTACTCATAAATAAATAAATAACTGCAAAACAGCCAAAGATAACACAGCATAGTTAAGAGTACTCATAAATAAATAAATAAATAGCTGCAAAACAGCCAAAGATAACACAGCATAGTCCACCAAAATGAGAAAAGAAAAAATCAAATCTCCAAGGCAGCCCATTGCAGACATTAAAATTGATATTATAGTGGCTTTACTCATTGTCTATGTGTAAATTATGTACACTGTTCCAGCCACAAAGAAGAAAATCAACACTGTATTTATCAAGACAATTTATTGTTATTGGATCCACAAAACAAACGACATCCACCTGTACTATTTTCCTTCTCTGTACTACGGTACAACTTCACATCTCCACCAAAAAGTTCCATCTGAAAATACTGATTAGCCGAATCAGCCACCCACGATGTTTATGGGTCATTTGCAATCTGTTCTTTGAACTAAAGATGATCTTTGCAATAAAGAACAGAGTTAGTTCTCTACACAGGCTTGAGCAGTATTTTAAAGATGCACACGATCCGCTCCCCTGGATTTCTGCTGTCTGGGAAAAACAAGGCAACTAGAGTTTAGTGACTGAGAACAGGGATTCTTCTCACCTGAATTTCAGCTGTCAGGATGGGGCATCTTGTATAGGCTGACAAACTAGGCAGCTTCTACAAAGAACAGTCAGTGAGTGACAGAACCATCCCATGGAGAGTCCTCTCTCTGCCATCTCTTCGCCTTATGCAAGAGCCCGACAGAACAAATTATGCAAGAACTAAACATGAGAAATGCTACACTGAAAAGGGACAACCACATGTAAGTACCTTGTTGGATCAACAGCCTTGCTATAAAAAAATAGAGCTGCAAAACAGAGTTCCTTTATGAAAATCACTTGCTGTTCTTTGTCAAGCCCAAAATTGGGAGTGCTGAAGCCTCAGACCTGTTTTGTGGCCGTGGCAGTTGTTTTTCTGGTGTTATTTCACAGCATAAAGAGGATTTCATTTCCTTTCCAGGATCATCCTGCACTGAAATCCAGAAACTGAACCTTGGCACAGTGGGATTCACTCAATAACAATTCTCACTTTTCTCTGAGGATCTGTATGTACCAAAACTTATTAGCATTTGCTACAGACGTAACACAGCAACAGCGGACAAGCCCTCATTTGATGTAAATCAGTGTAGTAGTTCTGATTTGAAAGAATTTTACCAAATTTCATCAGCTGTAACTCTCACACAGTGCTTTTGAATAGCTTGCTCTACCACGAGGGAGGTAAGGATCATAAAATTTGAGTGCCAGGAACAGTAAGTGGTCAATTCAATTTGTTATCCTCTTTAAGACTTCTCAAACATTTTATTTTTCTTGTTTTCAGAAGGAAGAAAAATGAGTCTGAATATATGAAAACTGTCACACAGGGATGCTGGGTGGAAAACTGTCCTGAAGCCATAATCTGAGATTTAATTACTTCAGCAACCACAAAAAAAAAGTATTAAAAAAATCATAAAATAGGCTTTATTAAACTCATTGACTTTTTTTTACTGTTTTTAAACTTGAGCAAACTGACAACATGCTGTGTGAAGTAGCACTTCCTGTTGATTTGGTTTTTACTAATTATAGCGTAATTAAAAAGGGGAGTGTTTATTGCAATCAACTACCAGGTGTTTTAAAACAATAAACAGGGGCCTTAACATTTTCAAATGATACTGCCAGTGTTACCATGGCACACTGACCACATTTTAAAACGTATGCATGTTAGGGAAGAAAATCCTAGCATGGAAAAACCTTTATTATGTCAAAAAAAGGGGAAAAAACCCCTCACTTACTAGGAATACCCTTGATATTAGTGATATAGCTGCTACAGTTAAGACATGAACACCTAACAGGTCATCTAATCTTGTCATTAAAAGGTTTGAATTTGCTAACATGCCTCAGACCTTCAAAAAAACTGACATAAAAGGTAGTAACAATAAAACTAACTTAACTGTGTATTTTGTTACGTAAAGGAATGAAAGGGAAATTCAAAACACTAATAAAATATTCACTGCATTGACTGTTGATGAACTAAATAGCAGTACAATTTCACAAATATCAAGTGGACTGCATTAAAGTTAAAAAGTATTTTTTGTTTTTTCCTAATTACTTTTATGCTTGGCTTAATTATGTAGCTAGCTGGAAATTCCAGCCCTGAATCCTCTATTGCAGCAACACACTGAAGTCCAAGTTATCAGTGCACTAGCAGCCCATCACCATTAACTTCAAGAGCTAGCAAAGATCAAGGAAGCAGTCTCTCCTACACCACCATAGCCAAAACCAAAATACAATATAATAAAAATTATTTGATTGGTAAAGGTTATACAAGGAAATAAAAGAGAGGATAAAAGTGAAATTCTTCATGCTAACTACCTGTTAGAAATACCCACCACCCCAAATACAGAGAAAGTTTCCCTTTCCTCCCATCAATACTGACAGATTACTGTGAGAAAGAATTAAAGGAAAAGTATGAACTCAATAAGGGGAGAATTCGAGTGACCTACTACATGTTAATCTGGCAAAAAGCACCTGTCAATTGAACTGTTATGGCCAGTCTCCAGGCAGAGACTGACAGGTCCTGGAAATGCTGTCAAATCACTAACACGCTGTGCTTCTGCAAGAGCACTGAATCCTGCCGCCTTGGATCTCTTCATTCCGGCTTCATCTCAGGAACTGTTCGAGGCACCTGAATAAATCCAATTAAGGTTAAGCAAGTTGAAGTCTTCTTTTTCTCTGCCATTTTAGCATAGTTTATTAAGAGCTGCATTTCAAGGAACTAGGAACAGAAATTAAACTTTTCTTTGTACAGCATACAGAGATCACTCACATTTTTTTCCTCAATTACTTCCAAGTACTGAAAAAAAGAAATATATAAACCTTTAGGTTGAGAAACGATCAATATGATGCCTGCTATTCTTTAAGTAACCCATCTGTCAGTAGGTTAGAAGACAGTTATGTAAAAGAAAAATAAGAAATGCCTATTGCATCAATTGGACTCCCAGTAATTCAAGTTCTCAATTTTCAAATGGGCATATTTAAAGTCTCTGCATTTCCAAATTCTAAATGTGAAGCTACAAACGTCAATAATCTCATTTAAACATTTCTTTTTGGTAGATACAACTAAGACAGCCATATGTTTAAGAAGCTACTTTATGCTGTGCATTAGTGAGCCAACTTTTAACCCACAGCAGTTGGTACGAGTGCAGGTATGAAACCAGATGACCACATACAATATGAAAATAAATTTTCCCATTACTTGAAAACAGTAACACTGCAGAATTCACTGTGACTTTGAAACTTCTTGTGCTTACTGGAAAGCATCCATTTCAAATCATTTAGTACTCTTAGAAGTTCTACCAACTGACACTCTTAATACCCATTATTGTTCAGCGTGCATAGTTTTCTCCATTGTTCTTTCAAATGATTTTTAAGTTTTGTAACTGATCATATTCAGACTGCAGATTTTCTCCCTAGCTAAGTATGTTGTGAATCTTAAAGACAGTCAGAAGATAAAAACCATAGCAAAACTGTGGGAATCAGGAAAGTATCCATCAAAGAACCTCTTTTGATTTCAAATATCATTTACATGGGCTAAAAACAGTATACAGGGCATTATTCTCTTCTGTCTCTCATCTTGACCACACACAGTCCCAGAAAAGACCTTTCTTATTTTGCAGAGACCTAAACCAAGAGTCACCTGGTGACTGTCAAACCTATTAACTTACTAATCACTCACCCATTCTAAAGGGGTGTTTAAGCTCAGCTGTCCTAAAATGAAAGTGGACGAGAAAACATTCTCTAACTGGAAAGTCAAAAGGTTTTAAACACTACATTTTAAAAGAGAACAGATACAGTTTTAAGCAAGAAAGCAACTCTTGTCAAAAGAGATTTAAGCAAAACCTCCCTGAATGACACTGAATGAGCGTTAAGAGTCCTGCAGCTGGGATATCTACTCAAACTAAAAGCAAAGAACTCTCTTCAGGTAACTATTGCTATGATCTTGAATTTCTGCAGACTCACAAGGTTTCTAAGCTTTCCAAGAATAAAACTGGGCAGGTTTAAAAAGTTCTTTTCCAAAACATGAATATACGTAGACAGACTGATAAGCTTCAGAGTGTATCTTGGGACCTAATACAGATAGACTGATGGGATCTATTACCTAACGAATAACACCAGAAAAGGGATTCATAGGTCAGGAATCACTCTGAGAGGCCACAATTACAGTGCCTGGATGCTAATCAGTTCCCAATAAAGTTTCCAAGCATGCTGGCCCCAACAAATACATTCAGTACCACTTATTATCAGCAATGCTGCAAAGACAAAATGCAGCAATCGCCCATACCAAAGCACACCTGCCACACTGTAGGTGTGTAAGTATCCCTATCACACTGCTTTTTGTGTGACATTTATACTGCTTTTTGCTACAAAAAGCATTTTGGGGAGATTCCAGCTCCATCTTTAGTAATAATGGGAGGACTTTGTATTGGAGGGCTCTTGATTACCCTCAGTACTAAACAAAGATACACTCACATTCAGGTATGAATAATTCTAGCAGCTTTAGTATTATGTCTTGATTGTCTGCCTTTTCACAAATGTCCTCTAAATGTAATTTTCTAGTAACTACTCACTGTGGAAAAGCACTTCCTAAAACCACAGGGACACTGCCTAAGATCTAAAACTGAAGTTTTTGCAAGACAGCAATATGCCTGCTAAAAGAAAACAAAATGGCAAGCACACATGCATGATAGGATTATTTGATTCAATACAATATAAATTAGGTCAGACTCCTCTTTGGAGAATTCTGTGTCAAGAACTAGGTGGTCCACTAAATTTCTATTCATTTGCCTTCAGGCTTGGGGAATTGCAAAGACTCTCAAGAAACTGATGATCCTCTACCCACAAGAGTAATCACTATTTGGGGAGGGGGGGGAGAAAATCTCTCAGTGTAACCACTTCACAGGATCTGGAGATCCGAGAAATCTTTGTGTAATAGAAAGAGCAGCTAATAAATCTTTGCATATATATAACACATACATATACATATGTATCCATACACAAACATATATAAAATTTAATACAGAAAAAACCAGCAACTGCTTTTGTGTATTACATTGCCCTATTTTTTTTACATTGTGCATACCCTTAAGAAAAGTAACAACTTATGCATCATTATTAAACTGACAGTAATGTAATGACAGTAATGGCAGTAACAGGAGCAGCACTATCCATAGAAAGTGCAAAGGATTACTCAGGTCTGAAAACTCTGCCCTGAGCCTGCTCCCCAGCAGGCTCCTCCTGCTCAGGAACACTGCATTTTCAAAAGCTTACCCACAGTTATCATCCTTCCTGATTCTATCAGCAACTAAAGTAAATCTTCACGCCTCCGAGGGCCATAAGACCACGACAACTACTTCATATATCTAAGAAGAGGACTGAGTCAGAGCAAGATGTGACAAGTAGCCCTTCAGCAGTCCTGTTGCTCCACCGTGGATGGATCTGGTTAGGACATGTAAAGAGTTAGGTCTTGGATAGCTGCTTCCCCCACAGCCAGGGAGGTGACAGCCTACAGCCTCTGCACTTGCACTGACACACAACTGGTCATCCCAGGGTATGAGCTTTGCTCTTACTACTCAAAAAGCAACACAGTGATTAAGAGACAAAGTTGACAGGTCTGTCTGTGATCTGGTTCTTCAAAATGGCACACATCTTGAAGCAGATCCACCACTGAATACAGGTTGTGCAGACCCCACTGTAACCAGCAAAGCTCTACACTAACGGATCCTGACAGAGGATTTGTGTGTGTGACTGAACCACTGAAAAGACAGACAGTTAAGGATTCTTCACTAAAACCATTTCTACACGAGTTCTTACAATGTTTGTTGCTTAAACAATTGAAAGCTCTTTGCAAACAGAAGAATGAGAAGTTTCATGCTGCACATTTAAAACCAACAAACACTCCAACACTTGAAATGTGTTTGATGGTTGTGTAAGATTAGATACACAGGTGAAGTTGCACACAGTAACACAGTTACCTTTTTCTGTAACCCACAATATTGAGTTTACTCACTTTTTCTGACTTGTGACAATTCTGCTGCCTTTGAACAGAAATGGAAGATTGATTCATGGATGAAATTCTTAAACCACCACCATGAAATGTAATTTTGCTGTAGCTAGACTGGGCAAAATCTAGTGTTAAGGGCAAAATACAGAGTTGCAGGTTCTCTATGAGACAAGTCAAAGTATCAAAATTAAAATGTTTAAATCTGATTAATTACTTGGTTTAGAATAGACACTTTTCATTCTACTGTATCAAAATACTCATAATAAAACAGTGCAGCTGATGAAGTCAAGCACTCCCTTACAAAGGCTGGCAAATTTGCAGAACAGCACTTGAGGTTCAGATTAGTAAAATCCTAATGAATATCTTCTCTAATAACCATGTAATTGCATAGAGTGCATTTGCAAGTGGTACAATTAAAAAAAAAAAAAAAAAAAAAAAAAAAAAAAAAAAAAAGAAAAAACCACTGTAACAACTGAAGTCCAGACCTTGTTTTTAGTGTCAGTTGAAGAGACTTAAGTGACAACCTGGAAGAATGAAGATTCTCCCAAGAAAAGAAGAATTGCCATGAAGATTTCTACTTCTTTCCCACATCACATTATGCTTCAATCTAATGCTGCAAGTACCAATGTCATCGTATTCATTTTCATTATTTTTGTTCCAGGAACCAAAGCTGGTATTTTTATCCAAGGATTACTTTATCAGAAGCGACCACCTCTTCCTGCACACTGTACAAGGAACTGGGCGCAGAGCACAGGCTCCTGAAACACTCTTGGAACTACATAGGTACACCCTGCGGCTGCTGCAGCACACGCTGCAAGGCTTTACACTTCCTTTTGGGAGCCAGCACCTGGCATGTCTGTCCCTCATCTTCCTACCCATAAAAACAGGATAGCACATGACTGATTTTATCTCACAAATCCACTGCACAGATAACTGCTTTAAAAATAGAACTGGTACTGTAAGAACGAACCCACCAAAGGGCTGAAGGCAAGCACTGCTGAAATCATTTCCAATAGTGTAGGACATACAAGAGACCAAGTAATAACACACTTTTATTCCTAAGTAATTGGCTGAGCAAACGTATTGTGATCCAGCAACTCTGATTAATTTTGCAAGAATGCTTGGATAGTGTTTATAAAAATCAAGTCATTACCTTGACTAAACATTGACTTGGACAGTTAACTTTAACCATCAAGACCTTGACTAAATATTGACTGGGAAAGTTAATTTGAACTACAAAGTCTAGAAAATCTTGGTCCTCTTTACTAGTATTTGCTATCACTTTAAAATGTAAACACAATTGTAAAAGAGGTTCCCCCACCAAACCAATATTTAACTGAGTAGCTTGGCTGTTGCTAAATTCAGCACAACAATCCTGCAAAATCTGAAATCCAAAATATTTAAAAGAAAATGGGCCTGTTATGGATGAGAGGGAAGGTCAATCTTGTGTTTTGCTTGAGCAAGAACCTCTCAAAAGTATTAAAAAGAATCACAAGGTTTATGGTTTAAAATTATTTTGATACATATATGCAGGGATCTTCCAATGTATATTTAAAAAAACTGTGCCTTGCCTAAAGAACCAAGCAGACTGACCACCAGGACAATGTGTTGATTCTGGTACCTCTACTTTTGAGGCCCTAGTAGCAGCTACTTCAAGTCTACATCCTCCACTACTGGTGTCACTTCATCATGTGAGGCCACGGGTCAAAGGACACACAAAGGGTCTTTCACTAGCTGAGCTAAAAAAAAAAAAAAAGAAAAAAAAAGAAAATCAATTTCAATCCTCCTAAGATGAAACCACTGATGTGTGCAGTCACTGAAGTCCCGAAGGTAATCCCACAAGAAAAGATGATGGTGTCCTCCATCACTGTGCTGAGATACTGTTGAAGTGCAGCAAAATCACCCATGAGGTTCAAGATCAGCATCTGTATCAAAAAACTCTAAACAATAAATCTTAACTTCTAGACCAATGTGAATAGTGGATTTTAAATGTGTAAAGAAACAAAGTGGTAATGACAAAGAGGCAAGGAATCTTCTCTTTCTGGAAGGTGTTATGTATGTGGCCAAAGAAATAAACAATAACTGTGAATCCAGCACTAATTCCACCTACAGTTTGATTTCAAGAGTTTGAAAGTGCCTTTTAGCTTTATCTTAATTTCTTTTCTAATATATCAGCTGCCTCTAGCACATTCAATGAAAAATAGCTTAAGAGCAAGTATAAAAATCATAAATCTCAGATACAAGTGGAAATACCAAACTAATCAGTGAAAACTTCCTCTTCCATTATTTTTGAGTATATAGTAGTAAGGAACAGATTGTTACTGGCTTTATGGGGGGGTGAGGGTGGAGAGTGAAAGAACAATAAACAATACAATCATCAGCAGTTTAACACAACGCTGTGTCTTGCAACAGAAACATACTGTGAAACAGCTTGCAAGATAAGCTTCATCAACGATAAGTAATTTTTATTCCGTTTGAGTGGTTGAAAACAATAAACATGATTAAATGCTTCAGACATGCATTCAGATTTTAGACAAATGGCAAAGAGTTCCAAGGACTTTACTTTTAAAACTACTTTGGGGAAAGACCTAAAACCTAGCTTAACTGGGTTGAAATGTACAATAAAACAAGAAATTCACAGGGAAATTAAAAACTTCCCATTCATCTGCAAGCTCCACGGCTGTCCCGAACAGAAACAAGCTTTGTACTCTACTGTTCAGATGAATACTGGTCCCAGTTCCCTTCCTCACTATGTTACCATTCATAGGGGCATTTCTAATGAGTATGAGCTCCCATGGTGTGAAACACCCTGCAAAACACAAAAGGGAGAGGTGGCTCTGGTTCCTGCAGTGTTTACAGCCCCGTGCTCGTCCTGCCGGTCCTTGTGGGATCTGTCACGCTGTCCTGCTCCAGGCTGGCAGCCCCTGCGCGCACCTTCCCACAGACGGCAGCTGAGGAGCAAAGCGTTTTGAACTTTAACTAATTCAAAGGTGTCTGTTCAAGACGCTCCTGGTGACTCGGTGGCCTCGAACAAACACACAAAAAAGCACGCAACACATTCAGGTCAGGGCTTTGTTGTTGTTGGTGGTTGTATTTTTCCAAAATAAGAGCCGCAGAGGTGAGGTATATGAACACACAGCATCCGATAAAGCTCGGCTCACTTCACGCCCACTTCCATGACCGCACACTGCTGGAAGGCGATGGCCCGGGGGCTCCCGGCCGAGGGCGGCTCCCGAGAGGGGTCTCCAGCCCAGGCTCCGCGCCGCCGAGGAGCTGCCCGGCTCGGGAGGGCGAGCTCGTCCCCCACCCCCCGGCCAGGGGCCCCTCAGCTCCAGGCGCCATTTCACC
>NW_010303201.1:0-15753 GCF_000700745.2 Antrostomus carolinensis
TAAAGTTCTTTAGCAACAAGAAGGAGTGAAGGCATGGGAGCGAGATTCAACCATATCTTGTTAGGCCTTGTTAGCCTCCACTGTGCATCACACAGTCGGTGGAAGAATATGCGCTGGGAGCTGATTGTTCTTCAACAGATTCAGTAGCTACATTATTTTATTCTTTGAAATATTTACATTTTATGGGTAAAGGTCGCCCTTGAGTCTGCCCTTCACTGCAATATCTTAGAACATTTTATTGTGTCTGGGCATGATTATGGAGGCCAAGTTTGGTTGACTGACATTAATGATGACTGGACAAATTGCCTTATTCTGTGCCCTCCATTGCTTGTCATCAACTTGTTGGCTGAGTGTGATTAGGGTTTAGTTTATGTCATGTCTAGCTGTCATGATGCCAAAACCAGTTGTATTCATTCAGAGGTACCTGAGCACACACCATCTGCTGTCAGCTCTCTGAAATGAGTTAAAGCTGTGGTTGACTTGGGTGTTATAGCATATACGTTCATGGGCTTTTAAAATCACTCCACTCTGTGCAAAACAGCAGCGAAGACATTGATATAAAGACCCTAAACCAAAAATCCACAGTGGTCATTTATTCCTTCTCAATAATATCTGCTGGGGGTAGAGATTTTCAGTCCTTCATCATTCTGAAGACAGTCAATCACATAATTTTTCTTGGCTCTATCTTCCTAAAGTGTGACCTTGGCTCAGGAGGCAGGAACACAAGGTGAGTCATGTGTCCTGCTGCATCATCTATGGAGTGACGACACATTGCTTGGTCCTGTTCCACCTCACCTTATGGTGGTGGGTTTATGCCGTCATTCAAAGGCAGGCATAGACTCATCTTTCCACTTCAAGATGGTTACAAGATGTGTTCATAATTAGCATGGCAATAAGTTTGATGTTCTTTTAAGTATAGCAAAATAGTTTCTGATCTTCTCAGAGCATAATCAGGTTGGGCATGTATTTGTCAACCAAATGCTGAAAGGTGTCAGGTATAGATCTATACACCTGTATCTGATTATACTTATTTGGGCATTATACTTATTTGAGAACAGTACAACCACTTAGGTAATCACAGTGAGGTGTTTAGCTCCTCTTCTTTCCTGTGTGCAATACAGTATTGTCTGTAATTTTATACTCTGAAGAAAGTGGAGTAAAAATACAACAGTTATTTGCTTTAATACAAGAGGTATTGAAACCCAGGAGTGATTTTCCATCTTTAACAACATTACTATAGTTCTTGTTTGGCTACCTCTCATTTCAAATGCAGTACACCAGAAGGATTCTGCGTTTTTATTGATTGTTTTTGTCATAACTAACCACTGTGATGGAATTAAATGGGACCACATCTTGCTTGCACTTTTAAATAGAGAAAATATAAGGGGAAAAACCAAAGAACCAAACTCACATTCAAAGGATGTTAGAGGATATTTGCTTTTTCGAGGCCTTTGAGTGGGGAAGGGCAGGGAGGGGAGCAAAGGCAGAAATTATTGTGATACTGGGTTGGTGTCCTTGGACATTTGCAAAAAGTGCATTGCTGGGGGTGGGTTTAGATGATATTACCTATTGTAAGTGCTTATAATTATAATCTCAAGAGAGTGTGTCTATAATATAAAATGTTAAATGAAATTACAGTATAATTTACATGGCTGGATCATTCAGTAACACAAACAGAAATCAGGTTAAACATTCGGTCTCATGAAAATGTGCACTTTTAAATCTTACTCAGCTATTTGAATCTTTCATCACTGTAACAGAGGATTTGCAACCATGTGAAAACCATGTACATTTCTAGCCAACTACCCTTCCATTGACAGCCAGCATTATTAAACATTTAGAGTGTTCAGTAAGAATATTGTTAATACGAACCTCAGAGTAAACTAGAGATTAATTGACTAGGATAGTCCTCTTATTTTTCATAATTAGCAATTGTGAGGCAGAGTATTATTAAGGGGTTCCATCACATCTCCTGTTATTTCATTATGGGGAAAGTTACTAACCACAAATATTACCTTCAAAGATATGAAAATATTTTTTTGACAATTCATATATGTGTTGGATTGGCGGGGGGTGAAAAAAAGGGAGGGGTGCTGGTTTTGGTAGTGGGGAAGGGACTACAGTGATGGCCCCTGTGAGAAGTTTTGCAAAGCTTCCCTGGCTCCAAGGTGTACCCACCCACAGCCCAGGCTGAGCTAATTAGCAATAGAGAAACACCTTTGCTAATCCATATTTATGAGGGGAAGAAAGATCTTTAAAAGAAGAAGGTGGAGAGACAATGTGAGGAGAGGCAAAAGATGACCATTGACCTAAACAAAGAGAGAGTTTCATTGCCAGGAGGAAGGAGGAAGACAGAAAACCTCAGACACTCAGTTCAACTGCATGGAGAAGGTAAATTAGGTCCCCTGCAGCCCATGTAGGCTCAAGGGTGGAGCAGACACCCATATGTAGTCCATGGAGGATTTCACATTGGAACAGAAAAGCTGAGCTTAGGGCAAGTGTGACAGAATTGAGACCCCAGAGATGGTCAACACCAGAGCAGGGATGGACCCCCAGAGCAGGGGCACAGGAGGTGCGTTGGACCAGAGGCCCATCTGAAGCCTGTGGAAGTCCCCGTGCCAGAGCTGGAAGCTGTGCCCAAGGGGGTCTGTGACTCAATGAGAAAGTTGTATTAGAACACTTTGTTCCTGGACTCTTTGCAGCCTGCAGGAAAGACTTGATGCTGGAAAGAGCGGCATAAGCAAACAGACTGTAACCCCCATTCCCTGTCCCCTGTGCTGCTGTGAGGGCGAAGCTAGAGAAATTGGGAGTAAAGTGATTTGAGCCTGAGAAAGAGGGAGGGATGGGGGCAAGGTGTCTTAAGATGTGGTTGTTATGTCTCACTGTGCTAGTCAGATGAATAGTAACGAATTAAATTGATTTTTCTTTCCTAAGTTGAGTCTGTTTTGCTCGTGACCATAACTGGTGAACGAGCCATCCCTGTTCTCATTCTAATCTGTGCCCCCTTTGTTGTGGTTCCTTTCCCATCTCACCGGGTGTGGGGAGTGAGTGCAGGGCCGCATGGTCCTACCTCTGGGTGAAACCACGGCAATATAAAAATTGTTTCCATTAAGATTATTAATAGTCTGACAGGTCCCATGTCAATTGTCTGCCCTCTTTTTCTTTTGTTCTTTACCTAACTACCTCTTTCTTTGCATCTTAAAAACACCTTTGAAACATTTATACCTTAGACCAAGCTGAACTTCAACAGCATTGATTACTGTGGGTAAATTTTGCTTAAAAAAAGTAAGATCCTTTTTATCATGGGAAATTACCTCTCTTTTTTTCTTTTCTTTCTTTCTTTCTTACATACCAGGTACTTCAATAATGCATTTTAATCAAAACAAATTCAAGAGAAAATGAACTGTTGACATGACTCTTGCTTCCAGTAAGGACTGGCTGATTGGATTTGAAGCTGCAGTTTATTGACATGGAGAATAGAAGATATTTATTTTAATTTTATTTCTATAAAGGTAAATTAGCTGTAGAAAATGTTTGTGTTTTTCCTTTCCTTTGCCATAAATCTAGCGAAGTATTCCACCTTTTCTTGCCAGGGAAACATATAATGTAAAGAAAAATGTGGTTGATGTAAGGGATATTCTAATTCAGACTCTGTGAAAATAACCCATACCTGCCTCAGAAGCTTACAAGAGCGATAATGGGTTATCTACACAGTGGATGCCTTCCTACATTTCCAGCCTCGGCAAATATTAAAAGCAAAGATAACACACGTGTGGGAATGTGTGTGCATGAAGACCTGCATGTTCTTGTGTGCTGCTAGAGCCCTCCATTTTTTAAGAAGCTGGCAAAAATAAGTGCCATAATTCTGAAAATGCCTCAGAAAAATCCATTTTTATAAGACCTGCTGCAATTCAGTTCCTCTGCCCCATGTACAGAGGGCTGGCAGTCGAGTGAAGGAGAAACATGAACATTTTTTTCCAGGTGTTATTTTTGTATGCTTAAATATATTAGGATGATCCCTTTCTTTCTTTTGTTTTTCTTTTTTTCTAGCCGTTACCTGTCTACTCTGAAAGAGGACAGACAGCAATGTCATTCAGATAAAATGAGAGAATGAGAAAGCTACTGCAGAAAAGTTAAAAAGTAGCTCTTGTAAAAGTCAGAAAACAAACAACATTCTAGTAATATCCTATGGAAGGAGATATTTGTGGGCAATTATATTTTCTCCCACTCACCCACTACATCACCATATGTTTTGGAAAACAAGTAAGAGTTTTGTGCTTTAGTCCTAGTGTTCCGTCTGGATGCAGGCACACAATAATCAGTTTTGCATTAATTTATGAATGCATGATACCTTAGTCACTCATTTCTAAACCTGCTCATTAATTTTAATGATGCTGACTTCCTTTCTAAGGTATTGTAACATCTACAGTTGAAAAAAGCATCATAGAAGAGTTAAGTATCGTATTATTTTATTAAAGGCCATAATTTCTCTTTGAAAACTCATTGGCATGAATTAAACTAGTTATTTAAGTCTGGCACTTCAGCTGCAAGGTATCTGAAATGTAGTTAATATTTTTACCCAATACTTGATGGTTTTGCATTGCAGTTATGTATTTATTTAATGCTAATGAAGTAGGAATTTTTTCAGTATAATATAGAATTTCAAGAGATATCTAAAAATTTCTAAAATAAAGCAATTACACACAGTTTGTTTGTCTCATACTACATTGTTCAGCTCACACCACTTTTATCACATATTAGTGCATGATATTGGCTCCTGGATCTGGATGATCCAACCTTAAAAAGTCAGAAAACTTAAGAATAGCCTTTTTTTTTTTTCTTAAAAACAGAAGCTGTGTTTTGTCCTAGTTGTAAAAGCCACCTCCAAAAGTATTCTCTTCTTTACAGAAGGCATAAAGAGGACAATGTTCCAATTCTTCTGTTCCCCTGGATCCTTGAGTCATGACACTTCTATTTCACTAGTGTCTCTATTAAAGCCTCTTTAGCTTTCCTCCCGTAGTATTGTTATCAGACCTTGACATTATTATAGGGAATATAAACCCCAGTCTTCTTCCATGTGCTTCATTCCCCAGGTGAGAAACCTTTCTCTTCATGTTTCAGCTATATTTGTATAAGTCACTGTCATATTGTCAACCTTGGCTTCTGGTTAAACTTTAAATGCATGTATGTGAAACACACACCAGTCTAAAGCAGCAGCTGAGGAATAGGTGCAAAAGGAACACGGATTTCTATCAAGTCATGAAGGAAGAGGTTGAACAAAAAAACTCATTCTTCTTAGCAAGTGTTCTGACCAAAACAAGGAAGTTCTTCCTATTGTACATCCAAAACAGCAGCTACTGGGAAGTTGGTGCTACAGCTATAGAGATTGCTTGGAAAAAAACAGACAGCAGACTGAGGAGCAGTGCTGACATGAGCCGGGAGCTATGATCAAGTCAATATAGAGAAAGAAGGGACTGCTGAAGTCAATCTGGAATGAGGGGAATATCCCTGCTGCACTACTCCTACTCTTGATGATTAATCTCCTCAGTAGAAAGCTGAGAAGCATGTGAACACACATCCCTTTCTTCTCCTTTTTTTCCCATCTTGTCATGAAGCATTTCTGAGACGGTCTGCTCCCCTGCAAGATGATCCCTATCTGAAAGAAGATTGATGAAATCTTGACTGCATTTTTGGGATCAACTTTGGCATCATCAGTAGGAAGTCAGCACAGCTCAAACAGTTTTACAGTCAGAAGGTGATGAAAAAAGATTAAAATGAAAGAACTGTTAACTTGCATGAAATTCTTCAGAAAACTTAAATCAGTCCCATCTGTTCACTGTGAGCAGTTAAATCCATTTCACTACACCAAGAAAGTTGAAGTTATTTTCTCATGGGCAAATAAAAAATCTGTTGTATAAACACATTGCTGCCACTTCCATTTATTCGGAAAATGATTTTGCTGCTCTTCAGAACAGTCTCTTCTTCCATGAGCTAGCATCAGATTCACCTACGGATCTTGAAGTATACTAAGACCACACTACCTTCAAATCCCATTTGGTCCCTGCTCCCATAGTTCAAGTCAGAGCTTTAGTCCAAGGCCTTCATTGCATGTGCAAATTGAAGGCAGTCAGCTGCCTGTTTGAAGGGGACATGTCCTTGCTTCAAACATACAAGTCATTGAGCACAGCATGCAGCTGATGTTCTCATCCCCCTGAGCCAGCTCATGTGCTTTCGTGATAGCCATCAGATTGGGGCCACCAGCAAACCTGGGTTGGAACTCAGTCACTCTCAAATGATGGTGCAGACACAACAGTCCAACAGGTAGACTGGAGGAGAACCCCTTTGCAATTTTTCTACCCAGGAAGTCACCTACTTTGGTACAAAACTGGGGCTGCTAGGCTAGTCCTAAGCTTCAGTACTTTCAGAGTCATATGCAAAGTCAAAGCTAGTTAGGCACAAAATGATTCAACTGTTTAAAAGCTTGTTGGTTAAACAGAATGTGGTAAAGAGACCAAAGCAGAGTTAAGAACTTAGTCACAAATGTTTTTATTTTGGGGCAAAGACCTCAGGTGAATATACTCGGACAAAGACTAGATGGAAGGTTGTAAGAGCATTTCCATGAGGAAATGGAAACATGAAATTACATGACCCTTTGTAAAGGGTTCGTAGCATTTACCTTTCCACAATTCAGGATCAGAATCCAGCTCTGTGGAGTCAGAACTGTCTTGCAAAAGCTCTTCTTTCTTCAGTTAATTTTTATGAGTTTTTATATAATGTCAACACAGAAAAAGATTAAAAAGCACCCAACTTTTATTTGATTCATGCTTAATTCATGTTATTACCTGAAGATATATTATCCAGGTGAAGCACTGCAGGCTGCAATGATGTGTCCATATAAAATAACAGTCTGGGCCTTTTGTGAGTGAGTCAGGTGCTCTATTTGCTTGGGTACACTTTGGGAAAAAAAAAAAAAAAAAAAAAACAAAAAAAAACAGATCATTAAATCATTATTTTGAAAAGGTCCTTAATTACATCTAATGACAGAGAGAGGATGATTTTGTAAAATAGTGAGGCTACATAGCAACAAAAAGAGAAAAGGTGACTCTCTGTTCTGAGACAGGAACTTCTGAATGTCCTACATTCACTGGGAAGTTAACATATAATTTAGTAATTCATTAATTTTGCTTATGCGTATCATTTCTAGGGCATGTAAGGTACCAGCATATTTCCAGCATTTTTTGAAACAAGTCCTGGAAATGTAAGTCTGCAGATGAATATGCCAAACGGAGATTTTGGAGGCACAAACACAGCAGATGCTCAGTTCTTCATATCTTTTTCTTTGAATTTTATTTTATTTATTTTTTTAACAGGGTCAGTGTTTACAAGTAGATCATTTTATTGTTATGGAATTTTGCTAAGTAGATTCAAATAACAGTTGTAAAAGCAGTGAAACACTGGAACAGATTGCGCAGAGAGGTGGTAGAAGCCCTATCCCTGGAAACATTCAAGGTCAGGCTTCATAGGGTTCTGAGCAGTCTGATCTAGTTGAAGATGTCCCTGCTCACTGCAGGGGGGTTGGAGTAGATGACCTTTAAAGGTACTTTCCAAGCCAAACTATTCTATGAGTCCATGAAACACTAAGGGTGTGATTTTGAGCACTGAAAGAGCTGGTGGAAATGATAGCTAAACCACTGTCATCTTTGAAAGGTCTTGGAGAACAGGAGAGGTACCTGAAGACTAGAGGATAGCCAATGTCACTCCAGTCTTCAAAAAGGGCAAGAAGGAAGATCCGGGCAACTACAGGCCAGTCAGCCTCACCTACAACCCTAGGAAGGTGATGGAACAGCTCATTTTTGATACCATCTCTAAGCAGTCGGAAGAGAAGAAGGTTATCAGGAGTAGTCAACATGGTTTCACTAAGGGGAAATCATGCTTGACTGATCTGGTAGCCTTCTATGATGTCATCACCAGCTGGGTAGATGAGGGGAAAGCAGTGGATGTCAGCTACCTTGATTTCAGCAAGGCTTTTGATACTGTCCCCTGCAACATCCTTGTAGCAAAGCTTAGAAGGTATGGGATAGACGAGTGGACAGTGAGGTGGATTGAGAACTGGCTGACTGGCAGGGCTCAGAAGGTTGTGATCAGTGGTGCAGAATCTAGTTGGAGGCCTGTAACTAGAGGTGTTCCTCAGGGGTTGGTACTGCGTCTGGTCTTGTTTAATATCTTCATCAAAGACCTGGATGTAGGGATGGCATCCACCCTCAGCAAGTTTGCTGATGATACCGAGTTGGGACGAGTGGCTGACACACCAGAAGGCTGTGCTGCTATTCAAAGAGACCTGGACACACTGGGGAGTTGGGCGGAAAGGAACCTGATGAGGTTCAACAAAAGGAAGTGCAGAGTCCTTCACCTGGGAAGGAATAACTCCATGTGTGAGTACAGGTTAGGGGCTGACCTGCCAGAAAGGAGCTCTGTGGAAAAGGACCTGGGTGTGCTGGTGGACAGCAGGCTGGTCATGAGCCAGCAGTGTGCCCTTGTGGCCAGGAAGGCCAACAGTATCCTGGGGTACATTAAGAAGAGCATGGCCAGCAGGTCGAGGGAGGTTCTCCTCCCCCTCTACTCTGCCCTGGTGAGGCCACATCTGGAATACTGCATCCAGTTCTGGGCTCCCCACTTCAAGAAAGACAGGGATCTTCTAGAGAGAGTCCAGCGGAGGGACATAAAGATGATTAGGGGCCTCTCTCAGCCTTACGAGGAGAGGCTGAGAGAGCTGGGATTCTTCAGCCTGGAGAAGAGAAGACTGAGAGAGGATCTTATCAAAGTCTATAAATATCTGAAGTGCAGGGTCCAAATGGATGAGGCCGGGCTTTTTTCAGTAGCACCCTGTGATAAGGCAAGGGGCAATGGGGAAAAACTGGAACCAAAAGTTCCATAAAAACATAAGGAAAAACTTCTCTACTGTGAGGGTGACAGAGCACTGGAACAGGCTGCCCAGAGAGGTTGTGGAGTCTCCGTCTCTGGAGACATTCAAAACCCACCTGGACGCTTTCCTGTGCAACCTGTTGTAGGGAACCTGCTTTGGCAGGGGGGTTGGACTAGATGGTTTCCTGAGGTCCCTTCCAACCCCTAACATTCTGTGATTCTGTGATTCTTATCTCTGCTGATGTGTGTTTAGCGTCAGTGTGAATATTTCTCTGATAGTCTGTGCTGTAAAAGCAGACTAGGACTTTGCAGGTAGAAGACAGGCAAATTATTTTACACATTTTCTATATTAATATCATAGTTATCTTTGGACAAGACTTTTAGTCCAACACTATGGGAACAAAGATATATGCTGAGAATAATAAGGAAAATATCTATTTCAAAATTCTATGCATATAAGCTTATTCAGGTAAGCAAATTTTATTATTGAATTAACTTGTATGCAAAGATAGCAGTATGTGTCCTTGCACATGATTTTTACTTCTGTAATTTTAAAGATTAATATACACAAAACATTCTTGCCAACATACCTGTAGTTACAAACTGCAAAATAAAAATTGTTGTCCAAAAATTCTTCCTGAAATACAGGGCTATGTTCCACGTGAAGCACTATGTCAGGTAGCCTGAAATATCGCTGCTGAAATGAAGTTTATGTAAACCAAGATGAAAGCACGTTAAGTGTTTTATGTTTTCTGGATGACAGTACCACAGTTTTTAACTGCAGTTTCCAGACAAAAAGGAGTCACTGGAGCTACATGCGCCTGTGTGCTGTTTCTGTTCGCACAGCGGGTGGTGTGCACGGCACGGATGGTATTACAGCATGATGTCCAAAATGGATGTGAGCCTAATAAGACCTAGCAATTAAACATGATTAATTAGACACATAATTCTCCTCCGTGGCCTCTGTGAAACTATAAACATACTGATCGGTGTTATAACAGGGTCTTCATGAAAATTCAGCTCTTGGTGCTGCTCAGGTTTTGTTGGTGTGACAGTTCCCATTGACAACAGACCAGCATGTGGCATGTGCCTATCTGCCTTTTTTCCATGCTGCCCACCTATCAAAGCACCTCTAGGCAGTCCCCAAAAGAGGAAACCCCACAGATTTCCAATAATTCAGACTTTAGCCACACAGATACTTGCAGCTGTACCTAATTTAAGTACAACATACATAGCATAACCTGCCCCTAAAAAGCAAAATATGCTTTGGCTAGACATGCAATAGGGTAATTGAGGTGCTTAGCACTTCAAAGTAGCCTGAACAGTGTTATTTATTTTGAGGTTAAACTGCTTCCAGTACTTGAACTACCTTGCTTAGAGGTAGCTTGAATCTCTATGAATATGCTAGGATACATGAACACAGCATGTGAATATGTTGTATAGTTATAACCTGAACACTGGAAAGTAGAGCTAGGACTTGAACAGCCAAAGAAGGAAACACTGAGAAAAGAAAAATGGAGTTAGAGTCCACTGAGACTGGTCAAATCTCTGAGAGATTTCTGCTGAACAAAGTTGTAAATCACTGTCAGGAGAAAAATCTTGTCACAGTGACTCATAAAATGATTAGCGCTGCCACACTGAAGGAAAAAGACTTCATTAGAGCTGAGCCTCACAAAGAATGTTCCCTGCAGCTATATAGTATTGCTTTTATAGAAGTAAATCACTTGTTACAATACTTTTTTTTCTTTTTTTCTTTTTCCTTTATTTTTTCCCTGTGTGGAACAACATTATGCTATACTGAAAATATATATATTTATATAAAATATAAATAAATATATTTTATTTCCTCAAGAGGACTGTTCTCTTAAAATCTGATTCCTGAAGCCTTGTAAACCAGCTACTAACTCAGGCTTTGTGGTGTACTGCAGGTGTCAACGCTAAAAAATCCTATCATGGTCATCACTGTTTAACATCATAGAAGTCATTGCTGCATCATGTTTCTGTGTGGATAACTGGATTAAATATTCCAATAGTATTTGTCCTATGTCTTTGCTGTTTTCAAGCTTATGCTCCTTAGCCCAACACATTCTTACCTGAGAAAGTTCCACCTCAGTATGTCAAGAGTGGGACCTGAGAATATTCCAGCAGTTAAATAATGTATGTTTTAACAATTCTGCCAGGAAGTTGACTTGGGAGCTAATCCTGCATCCCAGTGTTGCTATAGTTAATGAAATGAGCCTTATTGAGCCACTGACCTCTTATTCATCAAGACCTGAAAGGGTAGGAAACCTGACAGATCTGGCACAGGAAAGGGGGTAATAGTAAATAAAGGCAAGAAATGGGGAAAAAGGAATTCTGGTGTGCAGGAAAAAGGATTATGGAAGGAAATTTGGTACAGAAGGTAGGGGTCAAATTCAGTTTTGCCACATACATTAGATATTATTAATATTATATTTATATGTTATATATATATGCACTATATATCAAACCACAGAAGATTTTGTCTTACTGTATTTGAATTGATTTTCCCTAGACGATACTATGGGAGAGGAAGTAAGGAGATTTTGATGGGTGAAGAGAAGGAAAAGAGAGCAACTTTTCTGTAACATGAGAAAATTTTTCAGAAATTTTGCAGCTTATGTTCTACTGATATACATAAGGCTGTTGCAGGCTAGAAGAAACTTTTAACTTTTAACTTTTTTTGACTGAATACCCTTAGCATGTGCAGAATCAATTTATTTTGTTGTTTGCTCTGAATGCTGTACATACTTATTTTCAGAAGGAAAATAAAAAAAAAAACCCAACAGGAAACAACTGATGAACAAATTCATTTGACTATAGATATGAGTTTTCACTTTTAAACTGGTCACAGATTATAATACCTAATCATGGGTTTGAGGGTTTTTTTCAGCTCTCTTTTCTCTGCACATTTACAAGACAGGTTTAAGTCTTCCCAAAATTCCCAAGAAGTATTAGGAAGATTAGAAATAGGAAAATACAATAGGAAACACCCCAGGTTTTGTGAATGCTATTCTTTATATTAAAACATTATGTACAGATGCACTGTTTTTTTAGCCAATACCAGAAGCATCTTTAATGAGAGACTTTGGTGTATAATCTGATTGTTTAACTGTTTCATCAGTTGTATCACTACTGGTCAGCTGCTGGGCAGCATGATTTGAAGGACCTGGCAAGTTAAAACAAACATGTCAGTTTTTAAGGTCATGGTGGGTCTTCAGGTTTTATAAGGCTCGGAGTAGTGACTGCTGTTGCAGGCATAATTTAATTAATTGCAGATGCTTCTGTGCTACTTTTTAAAAGAGAGATAGATTTGTTCAGTAAATAATTATGCATTATCTAAGAAAATAATTGGTTGTTGCATCCCATAAATCTCAAGAAATTCCAGTCCATTAGTAACCAAGGAGGATGTTAGATGATATACATTAGATATATTTTCAAATCAGGTCATGTATAACTAATGTCAACAGATTCCTGAAAATGTTGACTGAGAAGATTTCTGCTCTGGTACTTCAATTTTTTTAACAATTTTTTTAATCATAAGAGAAAGTACAAAAGCCTGGACGTGTGCTAATAATGAGAGAAGTGATTCAGGAACCAACAAGTGAAGAATAAAAACAGAGGAAAATAAATTCTGAACAGCATGGTTGCCGCAGCTTGTAAGGAAAATTGGTCCTACAGTCAGAAGCTAGGGGGCCTACAAGACAGCTGGGGAAGGACTTTTCATAAGGGCAGTTAATGACAAAACAAGGGGAAATGGGTTTAAGCTGAAAGAAGGTAGGTTTAGATGAGATACTAGGAAGAAGTTCTTCACTGTGAGGGTGGTCAGACAGTGGAACAGGTTGCCCAAGGAAGTTGTAGATGTCCCTTTCCTGGAGGTGTTTAAGGCCAGGCTGGATGAGACTTTGAGCAACCTGGTCTAGTGGAAGGTGTCCCTGCTGATGGCAGGGGGGTTGGAACTGGATGTTCTTTAAGGTCCCTTCCAAACCAAACCATTCTATGATTCTATGATAAATTTGTATGCGTTCTCGGAGATCTGGTGGGTGAAGTTAATCGCATTACACCTTGTGTCACACCCAGAACTGCTATATATTCAAAAGACACCCACATGAAAAAGACATGAGGCTGGAAAGAAAACCAGCCGGGAAAACAGGAGACTGGAAAAGTCCACAGTAATTTGTAAGTTCAACCCCTCAATGAAATCACCTGTCAGGGAAGGCCCTTCTCACCACCAAGGTAGTCCATGATTACTAGTGTTGTCAAAGGTTTAATTCCTAACCTCATCCTGTGTGTGCAACCTGTGCACTTCTTACCTTTGCTCTCATTACAGAGCATAGAGGATGTTTCCTTCATATCTAGTCGCCTATTCTGATAACACTTGGAGGATCATACTCGGGGCTTTATTTTCCTCTTCAGTTTGGTTGAAACTTGCTAAGGATTCAAAAGGATTACACAATTATTGAGATATAGTAATTGAATATTTTTTTTTCTTAGGAAAAAGAGATAAAAGAGGAGAATCTCCACTCTCTGATACCAATGGATCACATACTAAAGGATTAACAACTGATTGACAAACGTCAAAAACAGCAACCGCTGGGACATGGTGACTGAAAAGATGCGCTTTTAATACCTGCAGCATGCCATCAATGTAATGGACCTAAATATAAACAAGTGCTGTAGATATCTGTGAATGATGAAAACATTGGTAGAGCTGTAAACAAGAAAGAAGCAGTCACTGAGCACTGTCTGTATCATTTAGCTCGTTGGACATGTTCCTATAAAATGTGTTTTAATACAGTTGTAGCAAAGAATGCAGACCCTATCAACTGTCTTCTGGAAAATAACAACTCTAAAAAGGAGTTGTTATGAGCAGCATAATGTAGTGGTAAAATGGGTAAATGTAATCCTGGGTTTTATAAACTCAAACACATTAAAATGTTCTGTAGAATGTGAGGACAAATAGCAGAAAACAACTGCTATAAATTGGAATAGAATTAGATTAAGTCAAAGGAGGAATTAAGAGCGTGTTTTTAATAGTGAAGATGATTAGCAACTGGAATGGAGTAGCTGAGTCTTATGCTAGAGAAACTTCTATAGCTTCAGGGAGATCTTTCTCTTGGATTAAGCTGGAATTAAATTAAAATTAATTATTAGATGGAATTGGTAGTAAGTGCCTTTTGCAATGGCTGCATGTCTGTGTGAGCTGTAAAGCTGATCCTCCGCTTGTTGCAGTTACTGATTTGCTGAATAAGAATGCCATTTCTTTGCTTCCCTCGGCAAGTAAAGTGAATCACTGATGTGGAGAATGCAGTGACGGAGCTCTGGTCGTACTAAATAAACACTGAACTCATGGAAGGTGTTTCAGAAACAATGCCAGGGGAAAATGGGATCCTTAATGCACTCAGTAATGTTGAGAGCTGCCATAAAGGAGAGAATTGCTGCTGAGAAAATAGAAATGGCAGTGGACTACAGTGTGTGAAATAAATCAAAGTCAGAGTATGATCCAGAGCTCTCCTGTTTCTTACACATTAAGAGGACATTCCCAGGATTAAGAGGGATGATGTAGAACATAACTTCTCTGTACAAAGTGGGATCATTCATTGAATTCCAGAGAATGAAAAGGAAATGACATCAAGATTTTGAGGAAAGCTATGTATAGGGTGTTGGTGCTGAGGTTTTGGTAGTGAGGGGGCTGCAGGGCTGGCCTCTGTGCAAAGGGGTCAGACATGCATACATTCCCATATGGCTCTGCCCATGGAAGGTCCCATGCTGGAGCTGGGGAAGGAGCAGTAGAGAGGAGCTGTTATGGACTGACCACAACCCTGATCTGTAGCTCCCTGGCCCACTGTGAGGTAGAGGAGTCCGGAGTGAAGGAGTGATGTTGAGCCTGGTGGGGGTGATGAGGGAAAGCTGCTGGTTTGTTTGTGTTGTTGGGTTTTCTTTGTTTGTTTGTTTCTCATTAACCAATTCTATTTTAATTTGTAATAAATTAAATTAATTTTCCCCAAGTCTAGTCAGTTTTGCTATGATTATAATTGGAAGTGATCTCTCTCTCTTTATCTTGACCTATTTTTCTCCCTGTCCTGTTGAGGACAAGGAGTGAGTGAGCAGCTGGTTTGGAGTTTGGACCTTAGCCAAGGTTAACCATCATAGCTATTATTTCTAATAATAGCCACACTGCCCAAGTCCTAGAAAGCAGAGGAAGGGTCCAAGAGAATGCAAAGCCACCCACTGTAGGAGAAGACCAGGTTCGGGAGCACCTAAGGAATTGAAGGTGCACAAGTCCATGGGACCCGATGGGGTGCATCCACGGGTCCTGAGGGAACTGGAAGATGAAGTTGTGAAACCATTATCCATCGTATTTGAGAAGTCCTGGCAGTCTGGTGAAGTTCCCCCAAACTGGTAAAAGGGGAACATAACCCCCATTTTTAAAAAGGGAAACAAGGAAGACCCGGGGAACTACAGGCCGGTCAGTCTCACCTCAGTGCCAGGCAAGATCATGGAGCAGATACGCCTTGAAACTATGCTAAGGCACATGGAAAATTAGAAGGTTATTGGCGACAACCAGCATGGCTTCACCAAGGACAAAATTGGTGACAATCAGCATTGCTTCTCCAAGGACAAATCGTGCCTGACCAATCTGGTGGCCTTCTATGATGGGATTATAACATTGGTGGATAAGGCTAAAGCAACTGATGTCATCTACCTGGGCTTGTGCAAGGAGTTTGACACTGTCCCACACAACATTCATGTCTCCAAGTTGGATACCTGTGGCTTTGGTAGATGGACCACTCTGTGGATAAGGAATTGGCT
>NW_010303202.1:0-2007 GCF_000700745.2 Antrostomus carolinensis
GATGTAAGCGACCGTCGGTGTAAGCGAGCCTGTGGTGCCGCCCGAGGCCGGCGGTGCGGGGCCGGAGCGGGCAGGAGGGCGGGCGGCAGCAGGTGGGAAGCTGGAGAAAGGGTTGTGTGCTCGACACTCAAAGTAAGAAGGAAGGATTGAGTTGGGGAGGCGGGAAAGAAGGGAATTTTTCCTTCCTGGTGGGCGTTACCCTGTGGTTTGAGGCAGTTTTCAGCTCTTGCAGCTCCGGGTGGGGTTGGAGTAATCGGAAAGATGCCTTTGCGGTATTCCAAACGGGTTTCTTGGAGACACTGCAGTTTGGCCCCAGGTGCTGTAGTTGGTATCTCATCACCTGCATGTATTTGTTGAAGGCATTTTAGGTGTAAGCTAACCTTTGATTAATAATAGTAGGGGACATTTTCTGTTTGTCAAGTTGGTCCATAAAACTTAAAAAGTTGTGGGGATTTTTTTAATTTTTTTTTTACATGAGAGCAACAGGGGTGAGGCTTTTAGCTGTAAGAGTGGAAAGAGCGGGCTTTATCACTGAGGCTTTAAACACACAGAATGCGGAAGATTTAGGCATAAACCCCTACGCAGGGCCTCATCTTGATCCAAAGATGACATGCAGGTTGTGGATCTGAATGATTCCCTTCCAGATGAGGGTTGTGAGTAGCATTTCCATCCTTTTTTTAGAGATGGACTCTAAAGATACAGAAGGAGCTATATGGTGTGAATAGATACTGTTGTCCTTCCTTAATCTTTGACTACCAAAATTGGAGGATAGCTGGAGGGACATATTGTCACTGATGTGCTTTTGAGGAAGAGGAAAGCAAAGCTAGAAGAAAATAAGAAAATGAAGGCCTGTTTTTAAGAAATTGTAGGATGGAAAAAGTTGGATCACAGTCAAATTGAGAAATCAGAAAGAGGGAAGACGCCAAGTTTATATGACAAGGAAGGAAGAATAAGGACATGGGTTCTCTTGTTGCTTGTAAAGAAAAGTTATATTTGGTCCTTCATTTTTCTGAATCAAATAAAACCTGTGATGAGTTTCCATGGGAAAGGTTGGATCTGATTTTTGGTGTGCCTGTTCGCTTAACATTCAGTCTTCAATCACCTGAGAATATGTTTTGACTTCTTGCAGCTGTCTTGGATAATGAGAGATTAACAGCAGAGGAAATGGATGAAAGACGACGCCAGAATGTAGCCTATGAATACCTTTGTCATCTGGAGGAAGCAAAGAGGTAAAATAAGTGGTTTCAAAACTGCTGGTGCTTTAAAAGAAGGGTGATATTTGGTAAGGAGAATAATTTGGATGCAGCTTACCTCTTGTCTGTGTTTCTTCGTGACTATATGGATTCATTTAAAAAAAACAAACAAAACCCCAAAAAACAACTGACCTCTGATGTGCTTATTTAACATGTTCTTAAAGACTTTTTGTGACAAGGACTCCATAGCTCTAGTGCTCCAGCATTCCTAGCACTGGATGGGCTCTGCCTGTTATCTAAGTTTTATATGTCTTGATGCAATATTATCTTACTACTTATCAGTGGACATAAAGAACAAGTTGTTCTCTTAACTGCAAACTTTTACAAATTTAAATTGTAACAGTGTATTTCCCTTGCACTTATCTTCTGGTAGACTGAGAACCCAATTCTTGCATATTTCTCTGTGGGTCCTGTTTAATAGATCTTTTGTACTTATCCCTGGATTATTCTGACTCTCTCCCTTCACTCCATGTCTTTCTGGAAGTGTGCTACCAAAACAGAGACAAGTTTCCCAACAGGGGTGTTAACATGCATACTTGCAAGAGCACAAGGATTATTTTCTGTACCCTGATAGGTATGCTAGTATTGTACATTATGGTATGGTATCTGCATTTCCATAATGATAGGATATAGTAGAGTTTTGCTGAGTTGTCACCCTTTTCCTTGAAGGTGTCCCGCTGAAATCTGTTCCTCATCCTGTATTTGTACAGTCTGTCATGTTTTCCTGACTGTGTTACTTTTCACTTCATCCTGC
>NW_010303202.1:2020-13501 GCF_000700745.2 Antrostomus carolinensis
TAAATATGTTGAAATAATTATGGTCTTGTTCCTGTCCTTCAGCATGTGTGTAGCTTTTGTGTCATCTGCATGTTTCATAAGCATGTAAGCATGCTCTGTTTCTTCATTCAGACAATTAATGAAAGTATGATCAGAACACAGTAGATGCTATGTATCTGCTCTTAAAGGAAAAAGAGCCAATATTAAAAATGAATACATGAAATCTTACTGTTGGTATTTTTAAAATCTTTTTTGAGAATGTTCAATCCTCTATGCTGTACATGGAGAAAAGGAGTGAAACAGACTAGTTTGTCTAATGCTTCCCTTCATGATAGTTGGGTCTTTTCGTGCCTTTGTGTAAACTGAACTTTTTACTTGAAATTTAAAATTTTTTTGAAGCTGACATTGAGACCAGAAACAGGTTTTCAAGAACAAGATTTTAAAAAAAAAAAAGAGGTGAGGTAATGTTTGTATTGGTGACTCCCCCTGCTCCCAGCACTTTTGAAAGTAAGGTTAGTGTTTCAGTTTGTATTTTGTAATTAGTCAGGAAATGGATTGTGAACATTTTGTAATTGGTCAGGAAATGGATTGTGAGCTTAGACTCTTCTTGTTCCCACAAAGACCTAGCCAATGTGTATGCCACAGAAAACAACTTCTGGAGCAGTAGAAAAGTACAGATTGCATAAAAACATGTTCTAAATAGTCAACAGCATGTTTTGTCATGGCTCACTGAATACTTCAGTCTGCCTTTGTCCTTCAAAAGATGATATGTATTAAAAGGCAGAAAACTTCCTCTTTCACTGGCTGGGTGATGAATTTTAAATAAATCTGTGTGAGTCTTCCCCAGCAAGACAGACTGTAGTAATTTTACTGGGGAGGAAATGCTGAGTTTGTACAAGTTCACTGTAATTAATTCCAGGATTTTAATAGTTTACGCTTCATTACCAAGAATGTATAGTATATTTTTGAAGGTGTAGGGAGCACACAGCTTATGCTACAATCTTCTAGGTGCTTCGTAACAATGGTCACTACTGTAGATTGACAGAAGCTGCTTAGTTACTAGCAGATAATAATTTTCTGCCTGTAAGGATTTGGATCAGGTTTGAAGTAGTGAGAAAGATCTGGCTATATCTCAAAATAATGCCTTCCCTTTGAATCCAAAATCTTTTGGAATCAGATGCTGGGCAGGAGTGGTAATCGCTGTCCATGCTTGAAAGGAGCCCCAGATCCATCACTTGTAGACTCTTTCTGTCATTTACCTCGGAGTAAATGCTTTCCCAGGTGCTCTGTTCAGTTTCCTGTTCAGATTTGCAAAAAAATTCAGGCAAAAATACCTAACATGGCAACAGCTTTAATGGTTTTAATTAAACTCTTGCTTAATCATGGGCACTTACTCTTTAGATAACATCATCTTTGGCTCTAAAGTTTCTTGGCCATCTTATCTCTGCTTCTGAGTGTTACCTTGATAATTAATGAGGCTGAGCAGCTGGGCATTTGATTTTGCTGCACCTTGTCAGAAACAAGAAGTTGTCACTGTGTTGTCTCAGGATGAGCCTTCAGATGTTTCAAATAATTCCTGGTGACTGGCAGTAAGTTTTGTGAAGAATGAAACAACAGCTGTGGTGCTCAAAATGCCAGCAGTGGTTTTACAGCCTTCCTCGTATCCGTCTGGGTCATCAGAGCACTTGTTAAGTGGAAGGTTTGCTTGGAGAGCTTCAAATACCACTTCTCCAACCCTCAACCCGAGTTTGTTTAGTGGCCTACAGGCTGTTTGTGCATATGTGAGTGGGAATTCCTGACTCCTATACCTGAAGGCATACCACTTTGCATAAGAGTTAAAGATTAAATGACCAGAAGTGGGGGAGCAGGCTCCTTAGTTTAATAATTGCAAGCAGAAAGGTTTGAGCTCGTGGTCTACTCCCAGTAATGTTTTTCCTCACTGAGTAGTCTTTTTGTAAATTGTCCTTTGAATTTTATTACTATTAGTACAGCCTAAAAGAGGACTTGTGGCTGTGTTGTTGGAAAGGAGTTTATTTAAAAAACCACAACTAGACCAGAACTGTAAGAGATTATTTGAAATTAATGTCCTTAGTCTGAGATTCTGTATTTTACTTCTTTGCCAGTGGTGTACCCGAGACATAATGTGTGAATTAGATACTGTAGCATTTTGCTTGTACTATTGATTACAGTGCCTCAGAGCTATGGGTATGGATAGAAGGGTTTATAGTCTTTCTTGATAGTGAGAGATTTTCAGACTGGAAGTTATATCTATCGGGAGAAGAGGAGGACCTAATAGCAGAGGAAAGTATCTTGTGCACCCTGTGTCACATTTTCAGAAGCTGAAAAGGTAAACATTTTAAAGTTGATGGCAGCTGAGGCAGGATGAGAGACAGCTGAAGAACAATTCTTAGTGGCTTCCCTCTGTGTCTGCCTTCCCCCCCCCCGTAATAGTATTATATTACATTAAAATAGCACATTCAGACACTAGTTTATATTCAGTTTTTCTACAACATAAAGGCACCTAAAATACTGTGAATAGTATCATGCTGGTCTGCACTGCATCATAATTTTCGGAGGCTTGCTATCTCTTTAATTAAGCAACAAATATGGAATCTAGAAGCAGACATTATTCTCTCTTCCTCACACCCCCCAACCCCTACCTCCAGTAAATCTTTAAAGAAGAAGGTAAGATGAAAATTGTCTAGCACCTAATTTTATACTGAAAGGAAAAATACAGAAAAGTCTGAATTTCTGAACTGTCTGATATAACAGCAAATGTGCAATAGCTTTGAATATTTTGTGAAGCTGTTTGGATTGCCTGTCTGCGAAGGAGCATACATCAGAGGCATTATCAGAGGAACATCAATAACTTGTACTTATTTAAGGGTATTCCAGCCTGTTTTGTTTGGTGTTTTGATTTTGTGGGTTTTTTTGGTTTTTTTTCTTGAGGTGTTACTGTTGTTCTATTGTTGTTTAGCTGGTTTTGACTTCAGCTACTTATGTGCAACAGTCTTGTGAAACAGGCCTTATTCTTGCTAATTGGAGAAAGGGAGGCAGAGCATTCAACTATGTTGCTCAAGGTCATGAAAGACATTGCAGTGGAAACGAGCTGAATCTAAGACTGTGAATAGAGGGATGCCTGTACAATACATGGATTAGATGCTGCTTTCTTGAATAAAAATTATTTTATAAGTAAGTGTTGTTTAATACTTAAAAGTTTGGTATTTTGTGTTTGGTTGCTTTGGGGGTTGATTTTTTATTTTTTATTTCCCTGTGTCCAAGTCACAGTAGTCTGTACAGAAACGCTGTGTCAGTGGACAAAATGAAGTATTCTGTTCTGTTGTGACATGCAGCTTGTGCTCACAGAAGGATGTGGGTATACTTCTCTGGAATAGAAGCGACCTGAGGGAACTTCTTTTTGTGGACCTTATCTAGAAGTCAGGCTGCTGCACTATAGTAGTGTGTTGTGTGATAGCCTTTTTTCGTATGTGGGTTACTTGTTGGGGTATTGTGGCATTTTCATTATGAAATCAGTACTTATCAATTTGGCAAAGGCTTTTTCAAGATTTGCCTTTCATTGTGGAGTATTTTAGGTTCTCACAAGTTGAAAACTAGAACGTTGTTGGCTCTCTTGTTTCCTTATCTGGCTTGCTGGGTGATGGTACCGTGTTTTTCCCTTGCGATAGCAGGAAATATTTTCATTCTGGGTTATGCCCTAGCACGGTGTAAGAATTTTAGTGCCCTGGTTATGTGGCTTCCAATAACTGTATAGGTTCCATTGTGCCTGAGCAGTGTGTTTCTTCTTGTATGCATCAGGATGGAATCTGACCATATGGGGGTTTTTTTCTCCTTTTTGGGGTTTCTTGTAGATGTTCCCTATTGAGCAAGAAAAGGATGCTGCTTGCTCTTTATTGATTATTTAATCTGTTCAAGATTGAAATGTACTGTCTATAAATTTCTGGTAATCCCATTCTTTCTGACAGATTGGAAGATGAGTTAGTGTAAACCGATGGTACCATTTAGAGAAATTAATATTTTGTGACTGTGCAGTAAGGTCTGAAGGATCTTTCCCATTGATTGCTTTTGTATAAGAGCTGCTTTCCTCTCTCCCTCATGCATGCTCTTGCTTTCTAAAGTAGGGAGGAGCTATTTTGACTGGGATGACTCGTCTCTGTCTTTAAGCAAAAAATAAACCTAAATTGTTTGCCAGGTGACCCAGTCAAATTCTGTTTCCTAGAAGAAATCTAATGTTTAAAGAAAAAAAAATCTGATCTTCATCTTTTTGGGTTCCCCACTTTTAGTTTGAAAGTGTTTGGATGGATATAATTGTCTCTTGGAATTTGGCGTAGTCATTCAAGATCTGCTTAAACAGGTTTCTTTATTTTCAGAGGTGTAGGGTGCCCAGAAGGATGAAAAGGGAGAATTATAGAGGGCACCACTTTCTGGACAGATTGAGCATATGTAGAGTTAGTGCTAGATAGGAAACTCTATGAAGCTTATTCTGTGAGTGACTTTGTAAAGCTGGTTCATCAGTGTCTATAAAGGTGTGGATATCAGTTGTTGAAGGAGCTCTTCTTTGAAGATAAAAATATTTAAAATAGTACACTACAGCTTAAATCTGTTTGTGAAGGAAATATGATAGTTGCTCTTTTACACCGAATTAGTCTCAAGAGGCTTCTTCATTGCAAGTCGGAGATTTTTCAGAAAGGTAATAAATTGCATTGGTTCCATTCTCTTATTAACCTGAACTTGGAAAAACTGAATCAGTTTAGTTAAAATATGTGTCTTCTGAGCCTCTGTTAAGAGCAGGACTGCGACAGAGAGCTAGGTGCCAGTAAGGTAGTTGGAGAAAAGCAGGATTAGGCTTTCTCACTCACTTTTGTACAGTTATCAGTGTGCCTCAGATAAGCAAGTTGTGTGCAGAATATCTTATTTAAATCCTGCTTAAATTGATCTGCAAATGAGATACGGGCAAGTTTCCCATGAGTTTCAAGGCTGTAGAGTTAGTGCACTCCCTCGTGGAGGATTCTGAGGATGAAGTGGTAATAGCAGCCTGCAGAGTACAGCCTAGAGTGACACAGTCCTGGTGCTGTGAACCAGAGCTGCAGTTGAAGAATTTCAGTAGTTTTTTTTCCTTTGTTTTATTGTAAATCTCAAGACAAGCAAGGATCATAATGTAACTCTGGAGTCCCTCAAATAAAAAGAAAGGTGAGGATTGTTTTGGGTTTATCTCTGAGCTTTCATTTTTTCTGCTCTTTCCTGTATTTTTCCCAGACTTAGACAAACCTGACTTTTTTTGAATGGGGTTTCTTTTAGCTTTTAAAGATAATTCTATTTGCATTTATATTCTAATGTCCAGAGTGTATGTAGCCCAGCTACAGTTTAGTGTCCTTCTGTGATTTATGAGCAATTAATTGTATTACCTCAGAAGCACAGGAAATTATTGCAACTTTGCAAATAACAGAAAAAGAGAAGATAATGCAGTGGATCTTAAAGTGTTCACAGACTGGATATAAAACATATTCTGTAGTCATGTGAAAGCTAATTTGTCTCATGCAGGTCAGCCTGTGTCTATATTTAGTCCATCAGATCATAATGGTCTCTTCTTTAGTACTTGCTGGTCAGTATTGCATGCTGGAAAAGACCTAGAGATGGAATTAGTTATGTTTATAAAAGATTTGCAGTAATTTAGTTAGCCTGTAATGCAGAACCTGAGAAAGTGTTCCTCTTACTGATGAGGTCTTCAGACTTAGATGGGAGGCAATCTGAGACTTAATGTCTCTGTTTTACCCGTGTTTTATTTCAAATGTATAACTCCTTTGTGGAGATCTTTTGTTTTTTATTTTCTAACTTTAGAATGAAGCCTTTTTTCTTTTAATTTTTTTTTACCTGTTTGAAATATCCAAATATGATTGGATTTTTACATTTGCAGAGAGAGAAAATAAGTCCATTCATAAATTGATCTTAATTTTTTTTTACCTGTTTGAAATATTCAAATATGATTGGATTTTTACATTTGCAGAGTTGAGAGAGAAAATAAGTCCATTCATAAATTGATGTATTTGTAGATATATTTGTATGTGAGGCATCCTGATATTTTAATTTATAATGCAAGTCACAAAATTACAGGAACTGGCATTTGGCTGAAAATTACTTATATAATTCCCACCAGAAGTGACCCCTCTAGATCAGGTGAATGAGTCAGAAGGTCGCTAACTGACATAGCAGAACTTATTTGTGACTTAAACAACCCACTTCTTTTTATTCCAGGCTAATCAAGACTTTTTTCTTTATTTCCTTGTATTTCCATTTTATTCCCAGTTGTAAATTGGGCCAGGCATTATTTTTGTGGTTTTGGGGGTTTTTTGTGTGTGGTTTTGTTTTGCTTGTTTGTGGTTTTTTGTTTGTTTGTTTTTTCTGCTTCTGTCAGATGCAATGCAATGTTAGATTGTAATCCATGACTATTCATAGATAGTATTTTCTTATCAGTAGTGGTAAGTTGAAGTAAAGCTGTTCAGCTCTCACCTGGGGCTTCTTACCAGCTCCTGTTTGGACTTGAGGAGGTATTTCTCTACAGTCGCTGTAGTGTTTTATTGATGACCTCATGCAGCTGGCAGGGAGTGGCTGTTTGGACTGGAAGTGTCTTGGAATGCACATTCAGAACTATATTTTTCTGAGAAGTGGGTGGAGAGGTGGGGGGGAGGACAGTGGTGGAATACCACCATCTTTGCTTCACTCTGAATACTTTTTTAATGACTCACTGGAAATAGTAATGAAAGGCAGGCCAGGAGGAGAGAAACAGCTGTTTGCACAGAGTTAAATTTATAGACCAGGGTTTTGCTGTTTGGACAGTGGTTTCTGAAGGAATATTGTATGTAATGCAAAAAGAGAGCAGCCCAAAATAACTAAAGCAAGTAGTTGTCACGTAACTATCTGTAGTCTGGAGTGCTTCCTATAACCCTCATTTGCAAGAAACCAGCTTGGTTTTGAGGTGTAACTTTAGTGATGATATGCCTTCCAAGCATTTAAGCCTATTTAGTTTCTAATGGTAAGTGATCAAGACAATTAGCTTTGGCAACAGAATGGTTGAATGTGCCTTGAAGAAGATATTTACATGTGTGATAATTAAGTTCCTCACAACTATGTGCTTGGTACTCATCTGAAAGCTCTTCAGGACTAACCTTTTTGTTGAACATGGCAAAAGTTATAGGATCCCCATCAGCAAGAGAAGCTAAGGTAATTTTTACCAGTTGTTGACACTGTTTGCAGTGGAACAGAAGAACCTCATATTTACTTTTACAGGGAGAAAAAAAATATTTCAGTGCCAGAATATTAATATAGTCTTTGGTTGAGCTGCATGTTACCAGGGATAGTACATCAGTCATTGGGAGAAATCTGGCGTATGTAACCTGCTAATTATTTGCCTTTTGGTATCTTTGAGCTGCAAATATCTCTGTGGATAATGAGATAGTTTGGGGACCTTTTAGCTCTGGGCAGCATTTGTTTTCCTGGCTCATCATTTGAGAGGCTGTATCTTTTCCTGCACAAACTGTACTGAAACACATTTAAATTCCCAACTACTTCTCTAGGTGGGAACACTCCTGATGTGATAAATTTATTCTAGTTTGTTGCTGTTATCTCTCTGAGAGATCTTCTTTCATCTTCTCAGGTGATCCATTGATTTATCTGGAGTTTGTAGAATGAGTTAGAGAGAAGTTGTTGTTTGGGATTTTTTGCATGGCTATCTAATGCCCTTGCTCAGGTGAATTGGACAAAAAGGCTGTCTGCAAGTTTCTTCTTCTCATTCTCTGTGAGAATATGTGCCAAGTCTGCGATTGTGACTGGAGTAAAAGTGTTTGAGATTCATATGTAGAGGCAATGATCTGCTGGAGTATGAGATCCCTCTTCTTTCAGTAAAATGAATAGTATGATTTGTCCAAAAAATGCCATACCTGTGGTGGTGGCAATATGGAGCAGTGCAAAAGCCTTTAAACCATAGCTTTGTACGTTCTTTCAGATGGTTTATGCAGACACTGTTTGGGGGGGGGGGGGGGGGGAAGCCAGCAAATGTGCGGCCACTTTTTCCTCTGCTGTGATGCTGCTGCAGCCATGCATGTTTTCCTTGAATTGCAATAGAAGGACTAAATGTATGTGAATGGAAGCATCTAGATGTGGAAGCACCACATGCAATGGGGGAAGGGCTGTTGGAATTACTTGTGTTTAAAAAAAAAAAAAAAAAGTTTTAAAAAAAATATAAATTGCCCAGATTAGCACCTAATCATCAAGACCCCAGACTGTATCTCTTGATGACAGTCTTGTTTCCCAGCATGTTGATTGTTACACCACTGCAGAAGCCAACTTGCCTTCTCCCCCACTGTGGATTTGAATATGCTCTTTGAAGGGTGGAATTTTAAATAAGTATTGTTGCTGCCTTCCTTTAGTTTGGACAACTGCTATCTGGGGTGTACTGGTATCCCTCAGTCTGCTTCGATGAGCTTTCTTTCTGTAGGATGAGTTGTCAGGCAAAAATGGTAGTGTTGGAGATTATCTGTGTCAGTGCGGGATACTAGACAAGATGGGGGAAAGCAAATGATAGGCAGATATGGACCCTGAGGGTGAGCAAGCCTGATGGGGAGTTAGGGAAGGGGAGGCAGTTTTTTTTCTTTCTTGGGGTTTTGTTGTGAGTTGCATGATGTAATTTGTCATTTTTGTAGTATAAATTGAATGTCTGGTTAGCAGTGTTCGCTGGCTCGTTTCCAGGTTCTCATGGGCACTTACTCTGTGATCATTAAAACTCAAGTTTGACAGAGGAGGGTTCTGCCGCCTTCTCCTTGCAGTTTTTCTACCATCTTGCCAAATTTTCCTGTTACAGCAGCCACATGAATAAGATGTTATTGCAACCTCTATCGTTTGAGGAAGATGATATCACTGCATCTGATACATCCTTTGAAACAAACTCTTCTCTAAAATGAAAGTCCTTTTCAACGCAGGGACCAGTATGTTGTTACGGGTCCTTGTTTTTAAAAATGTAGATATCCTGGAATCATGAAACTAGCTAATTAACTGCCAAAAACTGAACCATATGAACATTTATGGGTCTTTGCTGCTGCAGCCTGTTTTTCATTTTTTCCTGTGTACAAAAGGAAGAACCATTGTCTTGAAATGCTAGGCTAGCTGAAGGTTAGAGAAAGTTATTTCTGGCGTCTGCAAATAATTAATTTTACCTTGAAATTCCCACTACTTAGTCACAACCAAAAAATGAGCTTTCCTCATTTATTGATAAAGATCTTTTTTTTGACTGTTAATACCTTCTGTGTTTTCTGTGCCATGTTGTGTTTTCTTTTTGTGCTGGAACATACTGCATGGAAGTCTTGTCATGAAATGAACAGTGTTCCTTACAGGTTTTGTCTGGTTTTGTTTTTTTTTATGGTCTGCTCTTTTGTTTATTAAATTGGGTATTCTTAAAACAATTTCTGGAGAGACAGGTTACTAGTTCTTCTTCCTCAGATTTATCTATAGTTGGTCTGAGAGGAAAAGAGTGAGGTTTTTCTTTCTTTTCCACATTTTTTCCATTGTCTTGGGATTAGCAAGACTTTTTACATTTTCACAAGTTTCAGAGCAAAATGTGTGCCCTGTGATCAATGTTAAGTTTCTTCTTTGTCTCAACTCCAGTTCTGGTTAAAAGTGGCTTATGATACTGTTAAAAAATATGACACTTTTGTGTAACTTGCCACAGTCCTTGATAACGCTGTACTGAAGAATAAATAAGTTGGTAGTTGAGATGAGTGATGTTAATTTTTTCTAGTCTTTGCTAATGGAGCAATGTTTCCTTTAAAGGTTTGAAGACAGCATTACTTGAGAGGCTGGCTGCCTGACAATACCTGATGTTACATTTTTACTGTAGTGTCTTGTGAAGGAATACATGTGTCTGAATTTCAGGTGGTGGTAGTAGCTGCATGTAGATACTCAAGGATCTTTTTCTAGGAGGGGGATCTGCATTTTGTAGCAGTAGGACTGAGTGATTGGAAAGGTGTAATTGCTACTTTAAATTGCTACTTTAAACTAGCTTCAGTAATTCAACATTACCTATGCAATCATGTGATTAAATTTGACTGAAGAATGAATTCTGGGTTAAAAATAATCTCTAGTGTGCTGGTGAGGGGGAGGGAGTGTAGTGAAAACTGCCAAAGTAGGAAAAAAGAATTCAAGGTTTCTGTGGAAAGCTTATTAATGGCATATTGTTCTCTAAAGAGAGTAGAGATTGCTGACCATCAACCGGGTTCCATCTGTCTGTGTTCCAACCCCCTCCTCCCTGTGAGACTTGAGAAATGCTTTCTGCTTGTTCACCTGGAAATTCTGCTTTTATTTCTGCCTTTTAAGGATGACAGGTGTTAATTTTAATGAGAATGTGAGCTTTTAAATGTAAGAGGTACTGCATAAGCTTTCTGAAAACTTCCGCTTTGTCCTCTGGCCTAGCAAATGGTTAAGCAATGCCGCACCAAGCCGGGAGCATTATTGTATGTAAATTGCCCTAGTTTTGTAGTTGCATTAACACCCACTAAGGAACCTGTTGAAACAGGTATGATTACATTGAGACAGCTTATGTTCTAATTATGGGCTATTTATCTTACTTTATGGAGATGCTTAAACAGAACTGCTGTCTCTGTGTCTTTTGGTAAGGCATTAAATGATTCTGCAGCATGTCCCTTCGACTTCCACTTTGGATCTTCCTAGGTTGAAAAAAGTGGGTGGGTTTTTTTGTTACCCCATTAAGGTTTTGGGGAGGATATTGTGAGCCCTGTTGCTAGTATGTGGACTCTTCCAGGGTTTGAGTAGCTCTATGTCCTCTCCGGAGTCTTTGGTTGTAATGATCTAAGGCACGATCATTAGAACGAGTCCATAAGAGGCCACGAGGATGATGCGAGGGCTGGAGCAGCTCTGCTGTGAGGACAGGCTGAGAGAGTTGGGGCTGTTCAGCCTGGAGAAGAGAAGGCTCCGGGGAGACCTTCTAGTGGCCTCCCAGTACCTGAAGGGGCTACAAGAAAGCTGGGGAGGGACTTTTCATAAGGGCAGTTAATGATAGAACAAGGGGAAATGGGTTTAAGCTGAAAGAGGGGAGGTTTAGATTAGATATTAGGAAGAAATTCGTTGGTGTGAGGGTGGTGAGACACTGACCCAGGTTGCCCAGAGAAGCTGTGGCTGCTCCTCCCTGGAAGTGTTGAAGGCCAGGTTGGATGAGGCTTTGAGCAACCTGGTCTAGTGGAAGGTGTCCCTGCTGCTGGCAGGGGGGTTGGAACTGGATGAGCTTTAAGGTCCCTTCCAACCCAAACCATTCCATGATTCTATGCAAGTGACATTACAGAAAACTCGGAAGGAATGGGGAAAAGGATTGCTCGTGGGGGTGGGGAAGAGTCTGGACTAGATCTCAAGAGGTCCTTTCCAGCCTCAGAGATTCTGTGAAAGCTGGGTTGAAGCAGCATGAGAAATGCAGTTATGCGGGAT
>NW_010303202.1:13537-27197 GCF_000700745.2 Antrostomus carolinensis
CTTTACAGTCTCTTGGATAATGATCCAGAATTCTGAAACTTATGTCATGTTTTCTCTATCACTCCTTCAGTTGCTATCTGCATTTTTCTAGACCTTAAAGAAGTTTAAGAAGAACTAAGGTTTTTTGAGAGGAAAGCAGCGAAACCCAGGAAAATAGTAGCTTGTAAAAGAATGAGTTTGTTTTTGTAGCTCATGTACAGAAGTTGGCCAGGTGTTCCCAGAAACATTTTCTTCCTGGTAAACACTATTCCTTGTTGCTTTTCTAGGCTCTCTGTCCTGCTTTGGATTACGAGCCCCTCTTTTCTTGGGCTCAGGCTGCACTCCACAGTGTAATGATGTATCATTTGGGATTTAAAGTTCTTTCCCAGTTTAACAGTCTGTGATCCACAATTCTTCATTTGCAGTAGAGGCTTCTTTGAGGACATTTTGTTCAAGAAGCTATGGCGACCAGCTTGATTTTTAATCTCTTTAGGAGAGTGTTTGCATTCCTACTTATAAAAGTAACCTGAGGAAATATGAGAGTCTAAGTCACAAAACACTATTTATGTCACATTAGAAAGGAAAGTGTGATACTGAGTCTCTTAGTATAGGAGACTGTTAAGAAGCTTGCAGGGAAGCTAATGCTTTCCAGGCTAAACTAGGCTCAAATTAGCAACTTCCTATATATACTTTTTTAACTTCAAAATTGTTACTTTCTGTTTAAGTACACTATACCTGAAGTACTAACTGTAGGGTCCATGAGACTTTCTGAGGTTGTTTAATACTGTTTTCACTTGGACTGGAGCGACTGAGCATCCTTTGCCTTATGGAAGCTTCTTTAATACGGGGTATTTTGATTTATATCTTATTTGCAACTCTTCTGACATGTAAACCCTGCCATCTATGACTTGTATGTGTCTTGAGTTGATGTCTTCTGCACTCCCATCCCTTTACTGCATAAAATTTGTAAGCTGTTCACAGTGAATACTGGAACTCCTGTCAAAACTTGTCAAACTGGTTACTTTCTGTAACTTGTACTTCCCTCAGTTCCTTACTCCCTTAACATGTCATAGAATAGAATAGAATCAGGATAGTTTTGGTTGGAAAAGACCTTTAAGATCATCAAATCAACCATACATACATACAACCAATTGGGTTGTATTTGTTTTCTGTACCTTACAGGCTTTGCATAAACAGTCTTCCTGTTGTTTTCCCAAGTTAGATGACAAGGAGCTCAAAGAAGAGATGGGGGAGAACATGGCTGCGCATCATATGGTGTTTGGTGGCTAACTGGTGACTTTCTCATGTGTGAAGAGAGGGTCCAGAGTAGGGTCACGAAGATGGTCAAACTGCTGGAGAACCTGCCTATGAGGAAACACTGAGGGAGTTGGGTCTTTTCACCCCGGAAGAGAAGGCTCGGAGGGACCTTGTCACAGTTTTCTAGTACTTAAGGGGTGGCTACAAAGAGGACAGAGGCTCTCTCTCCACAAGGAGCCACATGGGGACCACTGTAACAACCTCCCCAGGGATGTGGTAGAGTTCCCATCGCTGGAGGTTTTCAAGACCTGACTGGACAGGGTGCTAGATAATCTCATTTAGGCTCCCTTTCCCATGATCTTTTGAGGTCCCTTCCAGCTTGGGCTGTTCTGGGATTCTATGAATAAACCATGCAATGAGACTAATTATAATTTCCAGTTAGTCAGGTGCTATCAAAGGGCACATAAATCAGTCCTCTGACTTCTCGCAGCTTTTTATAAAAGTTAAAAATGACATTTCCAATCCTCAAGTCACACACAAAGAGTGTGTGACTTCAGCATTGGAAATGTCATTTTTCTGTACCTTTCCAAATAGTGTTTTAGGTGCTTCTCCAGAACATGAAAGGATACTTCTTGACTTCTGCAGAGTACCCACTCTGGAGGGAGGGGAAATTTTTCTCCCTCTGCACCCCCCATGTAGTATTGCAGTGTCCCATTTCAAGTAACACTTCAGCAGTGCTAGGGCCTAGCCATGTTTGTGTGAAGTCTGTCTTGGCCATTCCAACCAGCTACTTGTTTGCTGATTGAAAGTTTCTGCACCCAGAGCCTTTGTACTCTGGGCGTTCTGAGCAGAGGCTACAGTTGTCATGTTGTACGAGTTTTGTGAGATGTTAGTTAGGAAACTTATTCTAGTTTTGGAGGTTAGGAAAGGCTAGAAGTGAGCGAGATGGCTGGAGAATGAGGAGCCGGCAGAAGCTGGAAGAATCTGGTGTGTGCCTGTTCCCTGCAGAGAACCACTCCCTGTTGTGGGCGGGCTGTCAGAAGGAACATAAAACTGTTTCTCGCTGTTGATTTTTGTGAGCACTAGTTCCTGAGAAATATCATTTCCCTTTTCTCGTCCCCCTCCTTCCATGGCATCTTTTACTTGCTTGTGTTAACTTTTCAAAGGTATCACCTCTGCTGCTTGGACCTGTAGAGAAGCCACATGTGAGGAAAAGGCTTTCCTGGGCAAAGGGGATGGCTCTTAAAATTGAGTAGTTGTTTGCATTCAGATGTAAGAATCAGTAGAACTGATGTTTGGGGATGGTCACAGTGGCCGATTGTAGGTACTTTATGAGCAGCTATGAAATGTTAGTGAGTTTTTTCTTCACATTGTTCTGCGTTACCTGGAGAGGAATGAAGATACTGCAAATAATCTGAATAACCAAAGAAACAGGGGTGAAGTCAAGCTGTTTGTAAAACCTCTCTTGAATTGTGAGTATTCTTTCAATAGTGAGGCTGTAAGCGTAATTGTCTGCTGCAGAATCCATAAACAGGAAAACAGCATCAGGGATTAGATAGTTTTAAAAAATACTGAAACGGAGGTGCAAGAGGGATGAATTAAAAATTTGAGGACGTTATGCTGTATTTGCTCTACAGTCAAATTTTAGATGCTCTTGCGTGAGGCATTGGAATCGCTACTGTGGATTTTAACTTGTGGTGATAGGAAAAGGCCATCTGAAGATTAGTGGCACCTTGAGCTAAATAGATGTGTTTGAATTGTGCCTTTAAGCAAATACAGAATTAGAGCAAAGAAAAAAGCACTGCTTTGTTGTTTTAAGATCTTTTTGTTGTTTTAAGAACACTGGCTTGTTTATCTTAAAAGGCACTTTCTGTACTGTGAGACTGCATTGTATACTAACATTTCAAGTAGAGAGGGATGGAGAAGTAATAGATTCAGACATGAGAACTTGACTGGCATTCCCCTTGACTTTTGAGTAGTGAAAATGTACATCATCTGAAATGTATGTTTTAGCAAGCATTCTGTTCATGCTAACAGACATGTAAATAGAGGAGCTGTGCTTGAGTAACATACTAGCTCTGGTATGTTAAAAAAGTAAACCCTAGAGATTCTTAAAACTGAATGCAGTCAAGAAAGTTAAGAAGATTGCCTAAGAGTGTATATCTGCACTAGTCAAAGTTATCTTTTCTTTGACTGTTAAAATATTGCAGCCTATGAGATTTTTTCATTTTCACTAGTAACTATCTGTCTTCTATAATTAGAAATGCAGCTTACTGTCTTCTCAGGAGAGATTAAAAACTGGCCGTGGTGAATTTGAATACATCTCATCTGTCGTGTACTACTGATACAGTGTTCTGTATTTGAGATCAAATTACTTTAAAGAAATAATCACATGTTATTTTCTTGTTAAGGTCAGAAAGAACGATCACTTATTCTATCATCTTGGGTATTGCAAGTTAAATAATTTTTAGCTCTGTCCATTGAGCCTTGCATGCTGGGCTGAAAATTGGTGGCTCAGAAGCTGATTCGTGTGTAGTTTATCTGCTCCTGCCTTAGATTTGGTGCTATTTATCAAAAAAGACGGAGCAGGCTGATGTCAGTGACTACAGTTTCAGTCATCTGATTTCAGTCTGCTACCAAAGGACTGTCTGAACACCAATCTGCATCTCAGACTTTATTTCAACCGATTGAATGCACTGCATGTTTTGGGCTTCTCACTGTGAAGTAGTATCTTGGCTAATCAAAAACGTCTTTCCTATCTTATTCCTGCTCTCTAGTTTGAAAAAATGCAGACCGCAGTGACAAGGTTAGTCTCACCAATGTCATATACAAAAGAATAGTAGTGCTGGACTTTACTGTTCCCCTTTGTGTATACCCCACAATAACATTAGGTCTTACAGCTTTAAACTTTGAGTTCTGTCCTCGTTTTGCTCTGTACAGAAGAAATGTCAAGGTGCATCTCTGTTTTGAGAACAGTGACTTTTCGAATTATTTGCTGTGATAATCTTTGCTTTTGTCATGATGATCCGTGGCTCCATTAAATGAGATGGAAGGAAACAAGGTAAGGAAAAATCGGTTGTTACAAGGAGAGGAATGCCTGTTTCAGTTTTTCCCCCTGTTTTTGAAATGTATAGTGGGAGAGAATATATAGGTCAGGAAGGCAGGTGATTGTAGGGCCTTTCTATGAGATCAGCTAAAAGAGCTTGAAGAAGTGGTACAAAGTCATAAAATAACTAGTGAATACTTAATGAGAGTAGATAAATGCTTGTGAGATAAGCCTTCTCAAGGTACTAAAGAGGAAGATTTAAGTTAGTTAAAAGGAAAGGTGGGCCACTATGTCTAGACCAGTACCAGATAAATTATGGGCTGAAGGAGAAACACGATGGTGAGGTGGTATCTTAATTACTTGTGAAACTGGCTACTGGACTTCATGCTTCTCCTTAGTATTTTGTCTGGAGCGTTAGCATTTTAATGACACAGATTGTGTGGTAGTGCTATGCGCACTTTCAGCCCCTAATGCTGAATAGGTAGAATGCTAGAATAGGATAGCAGTAGCAGCATGAAACTTGTTTTTACAAGATTGTGTTTACAAATTGGAAATATACTTATGTGGCCAGCTCTGTTCTTTTTGCACTTTCAGATGGATGGAGGCCTGTCTGAATGAGGAGCTGCCTCCTACAACAGAGTTAGAAGAAGGACTGAGAAATGGAGTCTACCTGGCCAAACTTGGAAACTTCTTCTCCCCTAAAGTGGTTTCTGTGAAGAAAATCTATGATAGGGAGCAGACTAGATATAAGGTGAGAGCTGTTTGCCATAGATACTGCTTTAGGTAGACATCTAAAATAGGAAAATGTGCACACAGAGGTCCTGTGAGCAAATAAGCCGAAAGTTAGCTTATATTAGTATTACCTGAAAAACTCCACCTTCACTCTAGAACATTGGTTAAGTGAGGGAGGATGGACTCTTAGCTTTATATCTGAGTTTGCACTCATGTGAAAGCGCTTGTCATAAACAATATGATTGTATATAGAAGATTTCTGACTTCTTTTCTGAAGAGTACTTTCACTATCTGTCTTAATGAACCTCTCTGCTATTGTTGACAGCTGTGATACTTTTTTTCTTACTGCCTGCTGCCTTGTTCCTGCCTATTTTTATTTCAGGCAACTGGTCTCCACTTCCGGCACACAGATAATGTAATACAGTGGCTGAATGCCATGGCTGAGATTGGTCTCCCCAAGGTAATTTCTGTGTTATATGTGCAGATATATAATCTCAGAAAAGCTTGACATTCCATAGAAGCATTTGCTGTTGTACAAAAGTCAGCAGATTTTATCTAGTTAATTCCTCATTTTCTAGATTTGGGTACCTGTATAAATTCTGTCCTAAAACTTGCTGAAAGATTTCATTCTGCTATGTGTGTGAGAATGATTAGGAGCAAAATAATTCCTCCTTCAGTACCATATCCTTAGTATCGCTGATCTGGCATAACATCTGCATTATGTTGTTCTTGCTATGCATTATTTTGAGCAGCGTCTAAGCTACAGTTTGATTGTGGAAGACTTTTTAGAAATCTGTATTAAAAAAGCAGTGCAACAGAAAATACTGTGTTCTCCATTTCTTCAGATTTCTTCACGAAATTTTCACGTGAGGTTGAAATGTTCCTGGTCTAGCTTAATCAAATATAAATTATTGGCTTCGCTTGGGGAATGACCAGCTAAACTCCTCTGAGATAAAAACTGTTGTTACCTGAAAATATATGTATCTGTGGTAGTGTTGTGCTGATAGTTAAATTGCATACATGAATAATAAGTAAATTTATTTTAAAGTCATTTTTTTGTTTGCTTTTATTTTAAACAGTGTTATGGTTAATCTTACCAAAACTAGCATTGTGTGGTTTGTTCTGGTGTGTGTTTTAGTTGGGTACGTGCTTGCAAATTGAATGTTTTATTTTTGACAAAGTTTTTCAAATAACTTGTTGAGATTTACTAGTTGAGCCTTGCTGGGATTTATGATGATCTTACGGGAACAAAGTGGGGATTGGGAAATACTGAAATATGCTGTTGAGTTGTTAGATAAAAATAAACAAGGGAGCTAGATGGAGATATGTTAAGGGCGAGGTATGAAGCAAGATTTTCAGATGTATACGGGAGAAATAAATGTGCAAGGAGATGTTAAAGAAATTGGGCCAGGATCCAGTACATTGATAGAGAGATACTGATGCTTTATTTTCCCATGCAGAAGAGGCAGAGAACTAATACTGTGGAGTTGTGAGGGTCCTTCAGTTGCTCTTGCCTTTACAGAAAGGGCAATACTGTTTTGTGCTCATAGGCAACAGCAAGGAACCTCCCAATAGCTAGGAAGTAACGTACCCTGTCAGCACTTCTGAATGAATTGACACCTCCAGTATTAGCCCCTTGCATTAAACTTTGAAGAGCTTTGCATTTTTTTATTCTCGTGGCTTTCACCGAAGTTCTCACTAATACCTCATGACCCAGTATCTTGGTGGACCCACAAAAGAAAGGGTGTAGAATGTGGGCAGGAAAAGGGGACCCATGGTTTGAGTGGCAGAAACAAAAAGAAGGATTGTCTTTTCAAGTAGGAGAAATATTGAGGCAGGGTAGAGCAGCTCAAAGAGTTTTGTTCTGTGGGCTGTTTCGTTAGCGTACTGCAGACGAATTAGGCTTATCACAGTTCTGTGATTTGGCTGTATAGAGTGGGTATCATTCAGATGGCTAACTTTGTTTTATCTTTAGATATTCTACCCAGAAACTACAGATATCTATGATCGCAAGAACATGCCACGCTGTATCTATTGTATTCACGCGCTCAGGTAAGGTGTGCTAGGCAGAAATCTAGTTGCTTCTGAAATATTTGCAAAGCTGAAAGGCAAGAGGGGAGAGAGCTGAACTGAAGGCTGGATGAGGATGCATTTTCTAGCAGAACAGTCTTAGCAGGTCAGAGCAAAGATCCATGAAGCCAGTATTTTGCTTTTGGGAAGTGGCCAAATCAGATGCTGAAGGAAAAAGAACCAGTCAAGTATGTTGTGATTATTGGCTTCCCATCCCAGTTCTCACCCTCCCTCTCTACTCTCTGAGGCAGAGCTAAAGGTTTTGGGGCTTAAAGGAAATCATGAAGCCCTAAAATGTGTTTGTGAGAAGGGAAAATACTAGTTTATCTAGGGTTGAGTCAGATCACTGAATGAAAACCAGCATAGTCACAGCATTGTACTGCAGTATGTGTATCTTGATGACCACAGTAAGTGATCAAACAGGACCTGTTGTTGAAAGGTCTCTTACATTTTAAAATCTCACATAGACTGAGTAGGATAATCTCTGTTCTTGAAAAATCTAGGAGGATTCATTTGTTGATACTTTGCTCTTCAATTTGACAGGATGGTACATTGCATGTATCTTTGATTTTGGGTTTTTTTGGGTTTTTTGTTTGTTTTCCCCCCTCCTCCCCCAGTTGGCTGGTTTGAATGGAAGTGTGGCTTTTGGAACATGTTGAGATTTTTTTTTTTTAAAAAAGGTTTCCTTTTGTAGAATTTACTAGGTAGTTGAATGCTGGATTGTATACATTTGGGTCTTCATTTGTTGCTTGCTCAGTTTCCATTCTCAAGAATGGCTTATTCTGCTCTCTGATCTGTTGCCAGTGTGAAGAGATGGACTGCATTTATCTGAATGTTATCTGATATTTCACATTGCCGTAGATGAAATTATTATTTATAGAAGTGAGCTTGATTACAGCTTTAGATCTAAAAATAGTAATCTCTGTAGAATGCGTCATTTGGAGTTTATAGAGCAGTAAGGAGTAGACCTGTGGTGGAGTACACTGCCACTATCAAGACCAATGCTTCTTTTTGTTTATGTTATGGCAAAGTTCTTCCCTCATTGGCAGCTTTGTGATAGCTTACCTGAGTGGCTCCTTGAATCTAAATCTCCTAAAATTAACTGTCTCATTATCAGAACCACAAGGAAAAATTACTACTTCTAGTTATTTGCTTATTTTCTTTTCTAGCCTATACCTGTTCAAATTGGGTCTTGCCCCCCAGATTCAGGATTTATATGGGAAGGTGGACTTCACAGGTAAAAAAAAAAAAAAAAAAAAGTTGATATGTGTACTGCCTTTATCTCATACTCTACTAGATATTGTATAGATCACTTAAAGGATTGTTACTGTTGATATCCTAAATGCAAATTCAATTAAAAATTAATGGCTGTGAGGAGTTATAATAATTTAAAAAGAAGGTTTGATTTGAGTGCTTCTGAGCAAGGCTTTTAAATAGCCATTGGTTCACCGATCATTACTTTCATAAATCAGAACCCCTTAACTTTTTTTGCCACTGTTGTAAGATGCTTAAACCTTGCCTCCATCTCCTTGGGAGAGATTTCAATTTGGAACTTTGTAAACAGTTCTGACCTCCCTTGACAATTTGAAGTAGAGGTGCCATCAACTGAAGAAGAGTTTGCCAGCTCATCTGCTGCAGGAGATTCCAGCACAAAGTCCCGTGTCCACAAGCCTCTCAAGGTTTCAGTTCCTTGATTTTTGCAAAAGTGTCAAATTCTGTGTTTTACATCAGGGAAATTCCTGCCTGAGGGTGCGCATCTGATTTAAAAGGTGTATAAACTTTATTTTCCTGCAAAACAGTTGTTGACTGTACTGATAAAATGCTATGTTTAGCAATAGCATGTTTAGATATCTTCCATTTGCTTTTCTTAGCATAGTCTCTCTGTGGGGAAAGAAGAATGCTAAAATACTGTCTGTGCATTTTCCTGACCTGTTGACAGCCATGGTTGCAGCACCTCAGAACGATGGAGTCTGTTTGCAGCTCCTCATGAGTCATGTGTTGTTTTCTAGTGAGAAAGACTGTAGAATATTTCCGTATGAGTTTCTGGGAGAAATGTAGGTTTTAGGAAAGTGTGCAAAATGCCTATCTGTTTTCATTTATTTTGTTTCATTTACTGAGTTATATTCAAAGTGTTATTTAAACAGCGATTGTAATTTATTGTAGTTATCCTAAACTTCTTTGTAGCCACAGTTGGTATAGCAGTGCTGATTCCTAATGTGTTTAAGCCTGCATAACACTGTTTTTGTGTATGTTTCAGAGGAAGAAATCAGTAATATGAGACTTGAACTGGAGAAGTATGGTATTCAGATGCCTGCCTTCAGCAAGATCGGAGGAATTCTTGCAAATGAACTTTCTGTGGATGAAGCAGCATGTAAGAAAAAATTGAGTTTTGTTTTATGTGATTATTCAAATGAGCAATTAGATTTATTTTTTTTAAAGTGTTGGTTTTAATGTCTCCTGTTGTAAGACAGTACAATCCTTTTAGTAGGCCTTTTGGAAGACTGAGAAGAGGGTTTTCTTCTTTCCCTTGTGTAACTTTTTTTTTTTTTCTCTTTCTGGAACATGATGATTTGACTAGGTAGAGTATTGTACTAGGAAGTAGACTGACATTTTTTGTCAAGAACACAAAGCCTTGATGGAATGAGAGGTACTTTGGTGATTTGTTTATTTTCCAGATAATTCTTCTACTCTTTCCAGTTAAGTTTTCAATTTTTAACAGAACTGTTGTGTTTGGGACTAACTGGCAGACTCTGACTTGTTTTTCAGTACATGCCGCTGTCATTGCCATTAATGAAGCAATTGACCATCAGGTTCCAGCTGACACTCTTATGGCAATGAAGAACCCTAATGCCATGCTAATAAATCTTGATGATCAACTGGAATCCACTTACCAAGACACACTCTACAGAGCAAAGCAAGACAAGATGGAGAATGCTAAAAACAGGGTAGATCAATTCTCCTTTCAAACCATCTATTTGCATGCATTGCAATTTTGTATTGCGGTGTAAACTGGGGGGAATTAATAGAATGTGTGTTATGGTCCTGTCTGTGTAGTGTTAAATGGATTTACTTCTGGTGGTATTCTAATATGTTCCCTAGTAACCTGTCTTCCTATCGTAGAAGACAGGTAGCAGGTAGCTGCATTACTCTGTTTAGCTGTCTGAAATATGCACCACATAGACACAGGATTCATGTTAGCCTTTATATGTTGAGAATGTTCTCTCTATTTTCATACAATATAGATACATTTTCCTAACAATGAAATGGTGAGCAAAACTTGATGATGCTCTCAGAAAGGGTCTGCGTTGTTTTAGAGTGCTGTATATCAAATACCCAGCTATGTGTACTGCTTTCTATGTTCGGGAGCAACACTTTGTGTTCATCTGGAGCTATTACTGAAATAAGGTGTTTGTTTCTAGTCTGTCTGTGTCAGTGTGAGTATGCTTACTTGTATGTATTTACTTCTAGGGCTTCTTTTTGCATGTGTAGTGGTAGCCTATCTATGGCCTATCAGAACACTATGTAGATAAACAGATATCCTCCCTGACCTTTTTAATGAGAAGATCTTTGATGGCAAAGGATACTGTAGAAACACTCATTAGTTTTTTACTTCATCTTCAGATTGCCTCAGAAAATTCAGAAAGAGAGAGAGATGTGTATGAAGAACTTCTGACTCAAGCTGAGATTCAAGGAAACATCAATAAAGTAAACAGTAAGTGTCACACTAAAGTAATAGTCTTAATTAAAAGAGTACTTAAAAACAATACCTGTGCTCTTCTTTGCTTTCTGTAATGCTAACAAAGATGGAATGTAGCTCCCCTGTATTTCTGGGATTCTTTTGGTGATGTGGTGTTTTTTGTTTTGGTTTGGGTTTTTTTTCTTTCATTATTAGTACATAGTTGTAAACTGAATTAATTTTGACTTCTGTTACCCTTCCTTTAGGAAATGAGTTGTCCATATCACTGGCCCCCCAATTCTTCACCTTGAGTGATGCATACTATTTCCAACCTTCAGCCTCTTTTTTCAAGTACTACTTTGCAATTGACTTTGGAAGTCTTCCATTTGGATTACATACCTAACTTGCTGTCTATTAGGTCTAAGAGAGTTTCTTTCTGAGACGTAGGTTATATAAATCATGAGACTTCCTTATTTGATGTTTCTTTCAAAACTCTGCTTTGCTATTTGTAGCACATGCAGCCATATCAAAGATTGACCTAGCACTGGAACGAGGAGATGCACTAGCACTGTATGAAGCTTTGGCAACGCCAGCCCTGGGACTCCGAGGATTGCTACGAGAAAATTGTGACTGGTATTTCAAGCAGTTTTTGAGTGATAGACAACAGAAACAAGAGGTATGGAAAAGTCTAGGTGCCTCCGATTTGTGAGGTTTCCCCTCCACTGCCGGTCCCCCTTCACCATACCACTGTATACTAATCACTTGCTATATAGCTGTATTACAGTTTAGTGTTGGTTTGAAAAAGTTAATGGTAAGAGACAGAAGCATACATATTGTAAGAGACATAAGCATATTTATCATTTCGTTTTCATCTCTGCATATGAAAGGCCAGTATAATGCTTGTACGTATGTATATAATCAAAATACTTTCACCAAACCTGAAAGTACTAACTTGTGTGTGTGTGTGTATAGAACCATTATAATGGTTCTATCGCAGTCTTCTGTCTCATTTTACTGTTGTCAGTGCCCAAATAATATGGATATTTGTTTTATAAATACCTATCAGATAAGCATATACTACTTTCACTGTGGAGAATCCACTATACAACATTTGTAGATGTGGTGCTTAGGGCATGGTTTAATGATGGACTTGGCAGTGTTAGGTTACAGTTGGACTTGATGATCTTAAGGGTCTTTTCCAACCTAAATGATTCTATAACTAAGGTTAACCTTAGCTTCTAATTTCAAGCCAAGTCTTCATTGGATTTTATGTACAGGCTGCTTATGTATGCTGCTTATAATGCACAAAATAGTTTTTAAAGCCAGCGTTGTCTCAATTATCACAGTATCATGTATGTTAATAGGGAAACAGTATGCTGATAATAACATGGTTATTACTGTTGCATCTCTTTTAATGAATGAGATAAAAAAAGCGCTGCAGCAAGGTAGACAAGTAAGATATTGCATGCATTTGGATCCAGGAAAAAATGCAGACAAGTCAGTTATACAGTTACAACAAACTAGATCTTGGGCACTGTGGTGGATGTGTAGGTGCTTGTATGTCATAGATAGAAAATACAGTGAGATGACCCAACAGCGCCTGCTGGAAGACCTGTCAACAAGGAGATGAGATGGCTTTTGCATTCTAGGGAGTGTCAAAAGACCCAGAAAAGTTCAGACTGCATAATTACAGTAAGAGGCTGAAGAAACATATTTGTTCTTAGAGCCTTTGAACCATAGTTGGGAGTAGAAGTAGTATATGGCAAGCAATCAGAAAACTGAATCTGTAATAAGGCCTGACACCTTAAATTGAGGTCCTGAATAAATGTCAGGTTTGAATTTCTGTTTATTCTTGGAGAGGATAGCTATGCATTATCTTAGCAGAGTTAAATCATCAAGTATTGGAGCAGACCTCATTGATAGTATAAGTCTTAAATCACCAGAGCTGTCAGGTGGGAAACAAACACTCAGTGTCAGGCACCGAGTAATCATGTGTAATTCACTGTTGTAAGCCACTGCTTAGCTGAGTATTGTATCGTTTGGCACATTTAATGACAGCAATTAAAGGCATGAGAAGAAATCAGAGTGTGTTCTCAGTGCTGACAAACCTGAAGCGAGCCTCAGAATGCTGTTCACACTGCTTTGCTCACAAAATTGCCCTTTCAGTTTTCTGTTAAGTCAGCAAATGTCAAGCTTCTGGGCAGACCTTTCTTATGCAGTATGCTACAGAATGAAGATGGTGATCAGTCCCCATACTAGGTTTGTTCCCAGACTATTGGAGGTGTCTGGTCTGATCTTTCCTAAGAGTCAACAGGGCACACCTCTTGACTGATGTGGTTGCCAAGCCACTCTCCTTGGTATTTGAAAAGTCATGATAGTCAGGTGAAGTCGCTGGTGACTTGAAAATGGGAAACATTGCGCCCATTTTTAAAAAGGATGGAAAGGAGTTTCCTGGGAACTACTGACCTGTCAGCCTCACCCCTGTACCTAGAAAGATCATGGAACAGATCCCCCTAGAAGCTATACTAAGGCACATGGAGGACAGGGAGGCAATTTGAGACCGCCGGCATGGCTTCACCAAGAGCAAGTCCTGCCTGACCAACCTAGCGGCCTTATATGATGGAGTGACTGCATCAGTGGACAAGGGAAACACTATGGATGTCATCTATCTGGACTTCTGTAGGGCCTTTGACACAGTCCTCCCCAATATCCCTTTCTCTAAATTGGAGAGATATGGATTTGATGGTTGGACTATTTGGTGGATGAGGAATTGGTTGGATGATCGCATCCAGAGAGTAGTGGTCAGTGGCTCAATGTCCAGATGAAAATTGGTGACAAATGCTGTCCCTCAGGGGTCTGTATCAGCGAATCACAGAATTGTAGGGGTTGGAAGGGACCTC